>NC_090309.1:21826564-22129595 GCF_039906515.1 Pseudorca crassidens | reverse complement strand
ATAGTTCCTACTCGACTTCCAGTTGTTGAGAGCAGTGTTAGTCAACTTAAACTTTTTATCTTCTACATTCTCCCCAAAGCCAGTATGCAGTGTTTTCTTCAGTAATCCTTCTGTAATACTTATTTCCACTAATATAGCTATTATTATTATAAAGGATATTATTCCCTTTGCAATGACTACTTTAATAGGTTTCAAACTGGCCTTCTTGCCTCTTTTATTTTTCCACTGAAGTCCATGACAAATCTTCCTAAAGAACAGGTCAAATTGTATCACTTCCATGCTCAATTAACTTCTGTGACTCATTATTGTATGCCAAATTAATTATAAATTTATTAACCCAGAACTTAAGCCCCTCCATAAATCCCCAATCAACTTTTCCAGCATTGCCACCCTGTCACTGTTCTCTAAATGAACCATATGCTCCAATCTAAACTATCTTCTACTGTTTCTCAAAAATGTTCGTGCTGTTGTTTCTGGGTTTTGCTCATATTTGTTTTACTACTGTTGTACCTTCCCCACTAGTACATGTAGTAATTATAATTATTATTATAACTACTAATAAGAACTAAACTTTGAACATGTACTATATACAAAGGGCTGTGCTACATGCTTTATAAATGTTTTCTCATTTAAGCTTCACAGCATCTGTGTTAACATGCTACTGTCTCTATCATATACAACATATGATGGAGGCGTAGAAACATTATATTACTTGTTCAGTTCATTACACCAATGGTGGAATTAGTAATCCAACTTAGGAATGCTGAGGTCAGGGCAACTAAACTCTGCCCTCTCAATATAAATATAGAGAGGGTGGAATTCACCTTGCCCTTCATTTCAAGTGTAGCCTTTTTAGTTTAGACTTCCTGGTCTTTTCTTTTCTCTCTCTCTCTCTCTTTTTTAGGCTGTGAATAGTTTCTTTTCTGAGTCACCAAACCCCACACTCCAACAAAGAATTTTTATTGTTCTTCTTATACAAAAAATACCTTACTACACTTCATTTTATAAAAATGTGCTCTTTTGTCCAACCCCCAAGTTTAATAGTAGCAGCATAAACAAAAGATTTGTTTCTGACTCTTTCTATCTTCTAAGACACACAACCAATAGTATATATGTAGTAAATTGAATTATTTCAGAGAATTCTCCAGGGGTAGAACTGTACTAAGCACAAATTCTTTTGAGATAGTTTTATAATGCATTATTTGCTGCTGATTAATAATTTAAATACTTTTGTGATTTATCAGGATCACCCATGTATGGTTAAAGGGCATGATTTCATATATCCCAGAGCACTATGGGAGACATTCATGCAGAATATGAATTTGTACCATTTTTTCCCTTTGAAGACCTGATATTACTGAAGGAAAATAATGAACTCTCCGTGACAGAACCATATGAAAACACTTAACAAAACTAGAAGCAATAACTATGAATCTAAAGGGTGATTCAAAACATCAGGATCCTAGATTGAACTGTTGTTATTTAATGCTGGGTACTCTTGCTCAAATACAGTGACCCAGAAATTGCTAATAAATAAGGTTTTAAAACTTTTTTTATGGAATATGCTATAATGTCTAATATCGACTTCTAAAATATTTGACTGGAAGAAGTAGAGAAAACAGATATGCTGATGAACAGGACATAAAATGCTGGAAGCTGGTGATAAGAAATAAAAGCCATTCTTAGCATACATTATTTAATATTCTGGGACATTGCAACTTAAGTTATAAGAAGGAGACCTAGAAGCTGTTAAGGATCTGGACTCAAAATAAATTCAACACAAGGATCTTCCTAGGACATTATGTAATATCCTACAGAATAATCTGGGTAAATTTGCACAGGTTATTTTTCCACAGGAGTCCTTCAAAAGTCAAGTACTTCTATATTGTCATGAGTATCCTTTATAATGGAATGAATTCCTAAAAAGAAACAAACATAATCCCTCTTCATTTTTCTTCTCTTACATAAAACTAAATTAATAAATTAACGAAAATAGAAACTTACTGTATAAACAGCGATTGTTTTCAAAGTAACACAATTATGTTAAAGTTCACAAATGAAATTTGAAAAACTGAGTTAAAAGGACAACTTTCAAATATAAATATAGATATTTTCAAGTTTTTAAAGATATAAACAGACCAATTGTATCTTATAGGGCTGAATTATCCTATCACAAAGTAAGAAATGTTTTTCCATATATTTATGCACTTTATTACAACTTTCAGTGAAGTCTTAATATTTTCTTTATACAAGAATAACTTATTTTATGTTAAATTTATTCCTAGATATTTTATATTCTTCAGCTTTGGGAAATGAAAATTTTATTACTGTCATTTTTTAACTGATAATTGTAGAAATATAGTAATTTATATATATTAACTTTTCAACCAGATGTCTTGATAAATATCCATTTTTATATAGCTTTTCTAAGTATTTCAATGTTTTTCCAGAAACAGTCATTTGAAAATAGTGAGTTATTTTCTTCATGTATTATTCTATTCAATAATTTAGATAATTTAATTATTAGATAATTAATTAGATAATTTATTTAATAATTGATGTAGAATTATATTACATACTATGTATTTAAAAGCAATTGTGATTGCTTTCCTGATTTTATAGGAGTTATTTTTGAGCTTGTTCAAAAATGTTTTTACTTAGAATTTCTAAATGTGAAACTACTCTTTACATGTTTTGTGCTATTTACAAAGTAAGAATCGTTTGGTAAATATGTTTGGGGAAAATGTCATTTTCTATGCTGGAATACATTTAAAGTAGTACAGGTATTATATATACTTTAGAAAATTGGTAGTTAGGGCTAATAAAAACAGCATTTCCTTGGATTTTTAAATAGATTTTTGAGTTATAAATTGACATATAATAAGCAGCTGTGTTTATCTATTAAACCTGTGGATGGACATGGGTCGTTTTCAGATTTGGGCTATTATACACATTAGTATTTGATAAATGTTAACAACACACACATACATGTGTATATATTTATCTGTGTGTATATGTATTACATAAATAATAATCATCACAAAGATAAAGAAAATGTCCATCACTCTCCAAAGGTTCCTTGTGCCTTTATAAAATCCTTCCATCTTACCACCAGCTCTTCTCATCTCAGTCCTAAGGTAATAATTGATCTTCTTTTTGTCACTATAGATTAGTTTGCATTTTCTAGAATTTTGTATTTATGAATCATTCAGTATGTACTCTTTTCACCTGGTTTCTTTCACTTGGCATAATTATGCTGCAATTTATTCTTATTGTTGTGTGCATCAGTAGATCATTCTTTTACATCACTGAGTAACATTCCATTATATGGATATACAATGATTTGTTTACCCCTTAACTTGTGACTTGACATTTGAGATGTGATTAAGTAAAATTCATATTTTATGGCAAGATAAGAAATATTTAAACATAAAATTTTTCTTTGGCCCTTTAGGCCTCCTCCCTCCCTCTTAGTGTGTATTACATGCATATGCATTAATCAGACCTCCTTAGGAGATAATATTGCTTTTTAATCTCATTAAGAATTACAATTCCTTAGGAGATGACCTTCCTTCTTAATCTTGTAAGGGGGCATGATGACCCACTACTTTGTGAGCTTAGATCTTGTTTCTGTTAATGGTCAGTAATAAGTCATTTAATGTTCAGCCTTCTGTCTCAAAAACTTATATAATTGTGCCTTGACCTTTAATGGGCATAATAGTCCTCAGAGCTTTCTGAGAGGTTGGTCCCAGGTTATAATCCTCAATTTGTCTCAAATAAAATTTTCCATTTCTTTCTTAGACTGATTGATTAATTTTTTGGTAGACAGATATTTTCAGGTTTGGGATATTAAAATAAGCTGTTTTGAACATTTACTTACAAATATTTTTATAGATATATGCTTTTATTTTTCTTGGGTATGAAATGCCTGGATCTTATGATAGGTATACATCTAATTTTTAAGAAATGAAAGAACTATTTTCCAAACTGGTTCAACATGTGGAAAACAGTCATACTAATTGTTTTGATATCTCTGTCTGCTCATTCTAATACTTGTGTCAGTTCTGTGTGGTTTTTGATTAATTTATTTTTATCTTCATTATGAGCCATATTTTCCTGATTCATCACATGCCTGATAATTTTTTTCTTGGAAACCAGAAGTTGTCTGGTGGTCTCAGCCTATCAATAACCAGTGTTATGACAAGACTGGCCCTTGTGGTTCTTATTGTTCATTGCAAGATCCCCTCAGCAATAACAGTAGGCAATAACAATTTTTAAAAACAAAAAAAAGTTTATTACTGATTATTTATGAGTCTTGGAAATTGCATGGCTCACCTGGGGCCACGCTATGAAGTCCTGGGGAGAGACAGAGGGAGACAAAGAAGGCTGGGGGAAGGGCAGGGCCAGGCCTGTGGCTGGCAATGTGTTTATTACAGATAGCCATCTTTGAAGTGGAGGCCTATCTGAAGTGGCTACCTCCACAATCAAAGCTCAAATCAGGCACTTTCATTACAGAAATAAAAGCTGAATGTCAGGGCTTACACTATACTAGACAATGTAAATTTTCATTTATTGTGTTCTGGATACTTTTATAATTTATATATAATCTTGATCCTTGTTCTAGGAAACAGTTAAGTTACTTGGAAACAGTTTGATACTTTTAAATCTAAGATAATTTTTAAAAATTATGTTTACTTTCCTTTGAAGATTTCTTCTTAGGAAATTGTCTAATTTATGGAGGTTTTCTTATTTCTTAGATTTAAATTTACGTGCAGTTATTTTATGAATTGTTTATAACTGTGACATATAACATAGTGACTTCTTTTTTATTCTATATATTTTGTATAAGTGCATTGCAAATTTAACTAAACTAATTTGTACAAGTTTCTCTTCTGGTCTCTGTAACTTCCAACAGTTATAAAAAGATGATAATTGGATGTTTAAGACTAAATTCTTCCATAGAGACACAGAAGATGAACTTGATTTATAAAATCAATAAAGTTTCAGCCAGTGACACAGTTTGCTTCACGAGAAGCAGCTGTGGCAATGTCTAAAGGCAGGATTCAGCTAATCTTACAACAAACACAAGACTTCTGGAATACTCCAGTGTAGTTACTGACCCTTATACAAAGCCTTGTATTTATTTTTCAAAGTATACAGACTATTGGGTTCACTAGATTCTTATGCACAGTTTATTAAATAGTAGAATGTGTCCATATTATATTTCCAGCCAATCCATATATCTAGTTTGCCACTATTTTCACCAATTAAAAAAAAAATCTTCTAACAATCATTTAGCTAATTAAAAAAGCTTACAATGATGATGACTGGAATTAAAGGAAGCTAATTCCTTTATGATAGCTACTTCTCCATTAAAATTGTTTTTATCAAATTATAACTAAACATCTCATGAATATTCATATATCTCAGTTACTATATCTCAATATGTTATACCTCAATTAAAGCAAATAAAAAACTAGCTTATAGATTGAACCCTCCCACCCCAACATTCTCATACACATTACACTCTCTATATTAAAGTATCTTATATTATAGATCACATTTTACATAGACTTATGTAAAACAAAGACTGTTGCTCACCCTCAGTTTCTAAAAGAATTAAATCATTGGGCACTGTAGTCACTGACCTACAGTATACCTTGAAAGGAAGTCAGTACAAAAAAACAGGATAAGGCACTCTGCTTTGGAAAAACAGGCCCTTAGATAGTTGCATATATCTCAGGAAACATTTTAATGAACCCAGATTCTTGCAACTTCCCATAAATAGAAAATCACTAAAATCATTAACTGAGATATCTGAGCCTCATGACTAGCACTAATTTTCTACTAAGATGTAGGCCTGACTGTTCTATTCTTTAGCTAAAATCGTATATACTGGTTTCTCCACCTATCTCTTCAGAGCAGTTCCTTAAAGCTATCTAAGAGGCTATTTTCTGTATTGTATTCCTCAGTAAGGTACTGGAATAAAACTGAAACTCACAACTCTTATGTTGTGTTTTTCCTTTCAGTCAAAAATTGATATTTTTGTTGGACAAACTTTGTTATTTTTTAAATTAATTTTACTAATTTTTTCAAAGAACTAGTTTTTAGATTTATTTTTCATCTTTTTTGTTGTACTTTTGTTTTTAGATTCCCAAATTTTTCATATTCTGTTTTATTAATTCATTTCTCCTATGTATCTTTCTTAACTATCTTACATTTGAAACTGAGCAGGACCCATGGGGCTCCTGGGCACAGAAGTCTTCCTGCATACCCTGCTTTGTGTGTGTGTGTGTGTGTGTGTGTGTGTGTGTGTGTGTGGTATGCGGACCTCTCACTGTTGTGGCCTCTTACATTGCGGAGCACAGGCTCCGGAAGGGCAGGCTCAGCAGCCATGGCTCACGGGCCCAGCCGCTCCGTGGCATCTTCCGGGAACAGGAACAGGGCACGAACCCGTGTCCCCTGCATCGGCAGGCAGACTCTCAACCACTGCGCCACCAGGGAGCCCCTTGCTTTTTGTTTGTAGGGAATAGGCTTCAGCCTCAATGACCTACACTGAGTTCCAAAGGGCAGGTTCAAACAGTTGCTAATCAGGGAAGGGAGGGGTTGCAGAGACAAGGGGAGAGCAGTCAAGAAACAATAGTGCAGCCTTGAGACAGGACCCTGGTTTTTCCTCAAAGCATATACATAACAATATCTTTGAGTTCTTCTCCATAACTAGAACCCTCAACAAATGAAAGATGTTAACTACTTGATGAAGTATTCTTCATTCCAAAGAGAAGATCAGGAGACCATCTGAGACCAGATTAAACGAACCACAGAAGCATCAGGAGATCACCTGAGGTCTGATTAAAGGAATGCAAGCCCTGCATGTACCTTGATCCATATCAGCAACCCTGCCCTTGAACCATTGCTATAAAACTCCTCACCAAATCCCACTCGCACCACCCCCACCCCCACCCCGTGGGGACAAACAGATTTGAAGGGCATGAGCCAGCTGTGTTCCCCTTTGCCTGGCAAAGCAATAAAGCTATCTTTTTCTACTTCACCCAAAACTCTGTCTCTGAAGTCTGATTCAGCACCTGTGCATAGAGGCTGAGTTTTGGGCATCACAATGAATGCATAATTTCTTTATTTTTATTCTTTCTTGACTGAAAATAAAAATATTTTAGTCTCTGTATTTTTCTCCAAGCAGTAGTTTGTCCATTTCATAAAAGTTTAATATATACTGTAACCTAGCAAAACTTTATGGGGCTTTTCCTGGGACAGACCCCCTCCCCCATATCCTCTGCTTTAGCTCCTCTCTGAAGTACCTAGATGGCAGTATCTGATGCACATTTACTGAACTGTTTTACGGATGCTAAAACCCCCACCAAATGGAAGAAGTTAACTACTAGATGACCGTTAGCACATAGCCCCCAGGCCTACTGGCACCTGAGGATTGATAATGTTAACCCCTGTGATACCACCCGATTACCTCACCATCAAACAATAAGAGAATTGTGCACAAACTGATCACTTACCCTGTGAACATGCCCCCCCCCCCAAAAAAAACCTGGTCTTTAAAAATGCTTTACTGAAAACCATCAGGGATTTCAGGTGTTTTTGAGCACTAGTTGCCCTGGACTCCTTGCTTGGTGCCTGCAATAAAGGCTGCACTTTCCTTCACCATAACCCAGTGTCAGTTGATTGGCTTTACAGCGGGCAAGTGGACCCAAGTGTGGTTTGATAGCAGTACCGACTAGTACCATTCTGTTTTTTAAAAACAATTTTTTGTTTGGAAATTACAATGCTAATACTTTAAGAATTTTGCTTTTCTATTATTTATATTTCTCGAAAATATTTATTTTTCTCTCTTAAATTTTTTCTTTTAAGCTGCAAAATTAGCTTTAATATTTGAACTTATTTTTCTTATTTTTTTCTTGTTAGATGGCATAAATGACGTCTAGACACTTTTGCATTCTCTGAAAAGCCCCCATGTGTGACCGCTCCTTGATCCCAATAACAGTCAAATTGCATTCTGTTACAAGGTCCCTTTAGAGCTTAAGCTGCAGGTCTAGTTGATGTAAATTTATGTCACTAGTTAAGCAATGAACTAGATTAATTGGGAGGGATGCCAGAGCCATTGGCAGCCCAAGAGAAATTTATCTCTGTATTTTTTCCCTTTGTGTTTGATGAAACTGCTGCTTTCTGTACACAGCTTTTTCCTTAGGCTACTCACTCTGCCAGCTACTGGCTGGATTAGCTCCTTTCTCCTTCCTGTTTCTTGCTCTATCAGGGGCAGTCTTCACATCCCCTGCCAGCTAATTCCACATGCTGTGCCTATGACCTACAAGTTATTCTGTCAAAGTAGTTGATGACATTTTAAGGGAAGTCTGTGTGGCCTGCTGCTCCTGTAAACTATGGTCGATGCTTGTCTCCAATCTTCACCTACAAATCTGGAAATGTGAGGATTTCTGAAAGATATCTCCTCCTCTTGTCCAAGGATGTTGTTGCTTCTCAGGTAAAAAAAAACTGTGTATGTGGAGGTGCTTAGCATAGTCTGTAATCTGACCCATGTTCTCCAGAACAGCTTTTTTTTTTTTTTAATATTCTTGGAACTGTTACCAAACCAGACTTGGGGGTCCACTCACCTTCATTCAGTAAAGCCAATCCTCTGACACCAGGAAGTGGTAAAGGAAAGTACAGCATTTATTTTAAGACACCAGACAAGAAGTCTGGGATAGCTAGTGTTCAAAAACTCTGAACTCCCTAATGGGTTTCAGGGAGGCATTTTTAAAGGCCAGGTGAGGGAGGAGAGTCACAGAGTATATGATCAGCTAGAGCACAATTCTCTGAATGTTTGATGATTAGGTAATAGGGCAGTGTCACAGGGTTTAACATTCTCAGTCCTCAAGGTCCAGTAGGTCTGGTGCTCATGGTCATCTAGTAGTTAACTTCTTCCATTTGGTGGGGGGTTTAGCATCTATAAAGCAACTCAGGAGATATGCATCAGGTACTGTTATCTAGGTACTTCAGAGAGGAACTAAAGGGAGGACCTGGGGGAAGGGGTCTGTCCTGGGAAGGCCCCATAGTGTCCTGCTGGTTACAGAACTGGATAGCTACCTACTCTAGTTTTCAGTATTGAACAAGCCAAATCCTTATTATTATGTCTTTTAAATGAAAATCCTTTATTTCAGGTCATGGAACCCATGTGATATTAGATACACATGCATGTATTATCCACTTCTGTGAAACAAAAAACATACTATATGTGTAAAATAGTTGTTGTTCTTTTACTATTATTAAAACATTGCAAGCATGTGAAGAGACAGTGTAAAAGAGTGAAAATGAAATCCCTTTTGATTATTTTATTCCTATTAACAACCAAAATTACTGAAAAATGTATGCACATTTTAATATTGGATATTTCCTTATTTGTATAAAGAGAGAATTTTATATGCAGAAATATATTCCATTTCTTTTCAGTCAAATAATATATCATCATGTTCCATGTCACAGACAAGTTTTTCTAACTTTTTTAAAGGGCTGCAAACTTGTTATCTGGGTGGTATTTCCATATCAGCAGATAGAGGTCAATATCATTATTTTAAGATAATTACAGACTATTTTATTATATCACAGTATTACAGAAATGAAATTATTCATGATTATTTAGGTAATTTTCAGTTACTTGTTTTGGCTTTGTTGCAGGATAGAAACTGGGGTACAAGAGAATTGTCACATCCCAGGTCTCAGGTGAGTCCCTGGGTTGGCCACCAAGTGTGGATCTTCGTTTCATGCAGGAAAGAATTCAAGAGTGAACCATAGTAAAGTGAAAGGAGATTTATTCAGGGAGATACATGCTCCATAGAGTATGGGCCATCTCAGAAGGGAAGAGGCCTGGAAATATGGGGAGTTAGTTTTTATGGGTTGGATAATTTCATAGGCTAATGAGTGGGAGGATTATTCCAACTATTTTGGGGAAAGGGCAGGGATTTCCAGAAGTTGTGCCACCACTCGCTTTTTGACCTTTTGTGGTTGACCTTGGAACTGTCATGGTGCTGGTGGTTGTGTCATTTAGCATGCTGATGTATTACAGTGAATGTAAAATGAGGCTTAAGGTCTAATGGAAGTAGACTCATCCACCATATTGTACCTAGTTGGTTCTAACCAGTTTATGTTGTGTCCTCAAAGGTTGTCATTCTTTTAAAGGTTGTGCCCTATCCCCTTCCTATCTGTTTTGCTATTGCAAACAACGCTGAAAATTAACATCTTTTTTGTTTTGATGTGGACGAGTTTTAAAGTTTTTACTGAATTTTTGTTACAATATTGCTTCTGTTTTATGAATTGTTTTTTTGTCTACGAGGCATGTGGGAGCTTAGCTCCTGGACCAGGGTTCAAAACTACACCCCTTGCATTAGAAGGCGAAGGCTTAACCACTGGACTGCCAGAGAAGTCCCCAAAATTAACATCTTTATATATTTTTTTTCTGTGCCCATGTGAGAATGGTTGAAAGATAAGTTGATGGAAGTTAGATATTTAGGTCAAAGTGTAATTAATTTTGAGTTTTGTTAGTGTTGGCAAATTGATCTTAAAGTATTACATAAATGAGTAAGTCTTATATTAGTTTTCTATTTCTGCCATAAAAATTACCACAAAATATGAGGCTTACAAAGAGCATTTCTAATCCTATGTCACTATCAAACTAACTTAATTACAATGGTTTTATAATGTGTTTTCATACCTAGTATGGAAATTCTTATTCAATAAGCATTATTATTTCATTGTTATTCTTAATATTTCTTCCAGATAGATTTTATTGCATTCATCAAGCTCCCAAAATTCTTTTGCTATTTGAATTGAAGTCACTTTTAATAGACTGACTCAGGAAAAAATGTTATTTTTAAGAGGAATTAATCAGGAATGGTTATCTTAATCACTATTGTGTAATATTGTTTTGGGTTTTCTAGCTTAAAAGAGAAAACAAAGGCAGATATATATTTTCTTCCTCCTTTCAAATATTATCACTCTTTGTAGATGACAAAATTCTATACCTAGAAAAGTCCAAAAGATAAATTAAGAAACTATTCAAAATAATAAATTATCCTAGAGTGACCAGATAATATATAATAATATCAATGTCAGACTTAGATACAAACTATCCTTTTAAAATAATTTGGGAATTTTTCACAGATAATGACCAGTTTGGTTTCTTACATAGAGTTCATCCTCCACTTTTTATTCCTTATAGAATCTAACATTTTTTTCAGGTCGTCATCTCTTCCTAGATTCTAGGAGGTCAATAATAATGTAACAAGTTCAACCATCCTGGCTTGTTCAGTGTGAGGGCTCTCCACTGAGGGGCTTCCAGGAAAGAGTCTTTATCTCTAGAGAAAGAGAAGCAGGTGGGCCTAAGTAGATGCTGCCTAGAAACCATTCAGATTTCTCCAAGCTGAAGAAATTTGGGCCTAAAGCCTTAATCCTTTACAATGGGCTGTAAGCAAACATGCCCAACTATTGCCCCAGAGGGAGTTACTATATTCTCTTGTACAGCAAACAAATCTGCCCTCTAGGAGACTTGATCTCTATTCCCCAAAGCTCTTTGTGATAGTACAGTGTCATAGACTGTCAGTGTCTTCATTTGCAAGACATGCAGAAATATGAACTACTTACGGAAAATTGTCTCCTACCATTTATGAAATGAATTGTAGAAATACAGATAAAATAGAAATATCATTTTAAAAGGGACCTGATGAATTGACTCAGAGCCCATCCATAATAGCCATATTACCTGAAAGACAGATTTATATATCTCATTGCTTAGAAGATGCGTCCTAAATTTTACTTTCAGGGGCTGTTTTAATTTTCTGAAAACATACATTATTTGTGCACCTTTCTCAAATTTTGTCTAATCCATAATTGACCATAATTTAGATATGACAGTTATTATATCTGACTAGTTTATACAAAAGTCTCCTCATTGAATAATTGTGTTTACTTAAAAATTTAAAAGCACTTTGCCATTTTAGGGAACTACTGGCAATTTCAAACCCCAGTTTTGGAAAGGTTATTACATTTGACTATTCACATGGATGTGTCACATAAATGTTTACAACTTTATGAATATAAGTACAATAGTTAATGGAAAGTAATGAGCTTTTCCACTTTTATGAATACCAATATGTTTGAATACTGACATAAAATTTTACTTTTGCAAAGAGGAACCCCTGGAAAAAGGAAGAAAAATTAACAGTCCTAATTTGATAACTCCGTATCCTGTAAATATGGTCTTGAAATCTTGAGGGGTCTCATGGATTTGTTACTTCAATTACAGTTTTAATGATACATGCTATCTGAATTGACAACACTGTTTAAATGTCCTGCTACATAAAACTAAATCAATTTACAGAGGAATGTTGAAGGAACATAGATTTATTAATATTGGGATACATGATATGTGGGAACACACAACAAAAGAGAAATGTTTTGTTTCAATAGCAGAAAATTCATATATATTGTAGTATATAATAATAAGTAATAGGAAAGGCAATCTCTCTATTGAATGGCTTTGGTACTACAATAAAACACAGCACCTATGCATTTTCTTCCCCTAAAGCAAGTTTTGAAGTCATATATGAATCATGGAACGGAACAGCTAACCATTTGGAAAATAAATGAAGTCCAACAGAATCACAAATCACCAATATTTTTAAGTTGAGGGCATTCTTAATATAATACATTATAATAAGTTAAAAATGATACGTTTTAGAATCTGTAAATTCCCATAGAAATTAGGGAGTATTTCTGTTCATCTATTTTATGTACCATATACATACATGAATCCTAGAGACAGATTCATATAAGGAACATAGTGTTGTAGCAAAGTGTGAAGAATTTCTATGAAAATTATCTCTAACCTGGGATAGAAGCTCAGATCAAATTTGACAGAGGATAAAATATTGTGGGGAAATAACACAATTCAGGGCTGTGGAGCAGTGTCTGAAGGCAGTTGTTCCCAAACCCGGGTGCATAGTATGAAATACTGTGGTGAACTCTAAAAAATGCTGAACCAATTAAATCCCAATTTCAGGAGCACAGAAGGGAGGCCAATGGCCAAGTCTTAGGATTATCTAAAAACTAGGTGTTTACATTTATTCAGAAAGGATTGAGGACCAATCAATCAGAGACTTTTGATTCTTAACTCTGGATGTTTTATTGTTAAACTTGTTAAATGTATCTAATACTGCTTTAATATAGTTTGGTAATAATATTTGCATTACCAAATACAGTTAGGTCATTCCATGCCATTTTGTGGATGTAATGTCTTTTCTCAAATATCTTAAGATACCAATAGTGATAATGAGAGATAGTGATTTCATTTCCTTTGGATGTATACCCAGAAGTAGGATTCCTACATCATTTGGTAGTTCTATTTTTAATTGTTTTTAGGAAACTACATACTGCTTCCCACAGTGACTGACCCAATTTACATTTCTATCAACAGTGCAAAAGAGTTTCTTTCTCTCCACATCATTCCCATTTATTTTCTCTTGGCTTTTTGATAACAGCCATTCTAATAGGTATGAGATGATGTCTCACTATGGTTTTTGAGTTGCACCTCCCTGATGCTTAGAGATGTTGAGCATCTCTATGGTCCACTCCTCAACAGTTTACTCCTGGACAGTTATGAAATCTTCTGACTCAGTCTTTAATACCTCAATATTTGTGTCACTGCAACTCATCCTTTACATGGGAGAGAGAATTTTTTAATTAAATACATTTGTTTTTCTTAATACAGAATATGATCTTATTACTACCCAGGTACAAATCTTAAGCTCAAAGTACCTACCCATTACAACAGAAGTAAAACCCAGTCTTCTCACATGATCTCTAAGTCCCTGACCACTTACAACTCTTCCCTCTGTTCTGTGTCCTCCAGCCTCCATAATGTTCTTTTTATTCTTTAAACATTACAGGCTCTTTCCCAACTTGAGAATATTGCTCCTTCCTTGAGGAAAACTCTTCTTTATTCACTTAAAATGGCTTATTCCTTCTCTTAATTATCAGTACAAAAATCTCCTTTTTAGAGAAAACTTACATGAGTTTACATCATCATTGTACTAAAGTAATGCTCCATCTTTATCTATTCTTGTCTTGGATTATTTATTTATTATACATCAAATTTATGTAACATAATTATTTTTCACATTAACTTTTTTAACTATTCAATTTCTTTCAAATAAAATACACTGACAGAGTACTCTAGGAAGATGGCGGAAGAGTTAGACAGGGAGATCACCTTCCTCCTCACAGATACATCAGAAATACATCTACACGTGGAACAACTACTACAGAACACCTACTGAACGCTGACAGAAGACCTCAGACCTCCAAAAAGGCAAGAAATTCCCCACGTACCACGTAGGGCAAAATAAAAAAAAAGAAAAAACAGAGACAAAAGAATAGGGACGGGACCTGCACCAGTGGGAGGGAGCTGTGAAGGAGGAAAGGTTTCCACACAGTAGAAACCCCTTCACAGGCGGAGACTGCGGGTGGCAGAGGGGGGAAGCTTCGGAGCTGGGGAGGAGAGCACAGAACAGGGGTGCGGGGGTAAAGCAGAGAGATTCCCACACAGAGGATCGGTGCCGACCAACACTCACCAGCCCGACCAGCACTCACCAGCCCGAGAGGCTTGTCTGCTCACCCACCAGGATGGGCGGGGCCTGGGAGCTGAGGCTCAGGCTTCAGAGCTTATATCCCAGGGAGAGGACTGGGGTTGGTGGCTTGAACACAGCTTGAAGGGGTTAGTGCACCACGGCTAGCCAGGAGGGAGTCCAGAGAAAAGTCTGGAGCTGCCGAAGAGGCAAGAGACTTTTTCTTCCCTCTTTGTTTCCTGGTGTGCGAGGAGAGGGCATTAAGAGCACCGCTTAAAGGAGCTCCAGAGACGGGCACAAGCCACGGCTATCAGCGTGGACCCCAGTGATGGGCATGAGGTGCTAAGGCTGCTGCTGCCACCACCAAGAAGGCTGTGTGTGAGCACAGGTCACTATCCCCACCTCCCTTCACAGGAGACTGTGCAGCCTGCCACTGCCAGGGTCCCGTGATCCAGGGACAACTTCCACGGGAGAACGCACGGCATGCCTCAGGCTGGTGCAATGTCACGTCACCCTCTGCCGCCGCAGGCTCACCCCACACTCCATACCCCTCCCTGCCTCCCAGCCTGAGGGAGCCAGAGCCCTTGAATAGCTGCTCCTTTAACCCCGTCCTGTCTGAGCGAAGAACACCCTCAGGCGACCTAAATGCAGATGTGGGGCCAATTCCAAAGCTGAACCACAGGAGCTGTGAGAACAAACAAGAGAAAGGGAAATTTCTCCCAGCAGCCTCAGGAGCAGCAGGTTAAATCTCCACAAATAACTTCATGTACCCTGCATCTGTGGAATAACTGAATAGACAACGAATCATCCCAAATTTAGGAGGTGGACTTTGAGAGCAAGATTTATTATTTTTTCCCCTTTTCCTCTATTTCTGAGTGTGTATGTGTATGCTTCTGTGTGAGATTTTGTCTGTATAGCCTTGCTTTCACCATTTGTCCTAGGGTTCTGTCCATCTGTTTCTGTTTTTTTCTTTTTTTACTTTATTTTTTTTATCCTTAATAATTATTTTTTTATTTTAATAACTTTTTTAAATTTTATTTTATGCTCTTTCTTTCTACTTTTTCTCCCTTTTATTCTGAGCCATGTGGATGAAAGGCTCTTGGTGCTCCAGCAAGGCATCAGGGCTGTGTCTCTGAGGTGGGAGAGCAAACTTCAGGACACTGGACCACAAGAGACCTCCAGATCCATGTAATATCAAATGGAGAAAATCTCCCAGAGATCTCCATCTCAACACCAAGACCCAGCTTCACTCAACGAACAGCAAGCTACAGTGCTGGACACCCTATGCCAAACAACTAGCAAGACAGGAGCACAACCACAGACATTAGCACAGAGACTGCCTAAAATCATAATAAGGCCACAGACACCCCAAAACACAGCACAAGACGTGGAGCTGCCACCAGAAAGACAAGATCCAGCCTCATCAACAAGAACACAGGCACTAGTCCCCTCCAGTAGGAAGCCTACGCAACCCACTGAACTAACTTTAGCCACTGGGGACAGACACCAAAATCAACGGGAACTACGAACCAGCAGCTTGCAAAAAGAGACCCCAAACACAGTAAGAAAAGCAAAATGAGAAGACAGAAATACAGACAGAAGATGAAGGAACAAGGTAAAAACAGACCAGACTTAACAAATAAAGAGGAAATAGGCAATCTACCTGAAAAAGAATTCAGAGTAATGATAGTAAAGATAATCCAAAATCTTGGAAATAGAATAGAGAAAATGCAAGAAACATTTAACAAGGACCTAGAAGAACTAAAGAGGAAACAAACAATGATGAACAACACAATAAATGATATTAAAAATACTCTAAAAGGGATCAATAGCAGAATAACTGAGGCAGAAGAACGGATAAGTGACCTGGAAGATAAAATAGTGGAAATAACTACTGCAGAGCAGAATAAAGAAGAAAAGAATGAAAAGAACTGAGGACAGTCTCAGAGACCACTGGGACAACATGAAACACACGAACATTCGAATTATAGGGGTCCCAAAAGAAGAATATAAAAACAAAGGGACTGTGAAATATTTGAAGAGATTATGTTGAAAACTTCCCTAATATGGGAAAGGAAATAGTTAATCAAGTCCAGGAAGCACAAAGAGTCCCATACAGGATAAATCCAAGGAGAAACACGTCAAGACACATATTAATCAAACTGTCAAAAATTAAATACAAAGAAAACATATTAAAAGCAGCAAGGGAAAAGCAACAAATAACACACAAGGGAATCCCCATAAGGTTAACAGCTGATCTTTCATCAGAAACTCTGCAAGCCAGAAGAGAGTGGCAGGATATATTTAAAGTGATGAAGGAGAAAAACCTACAACCAAGACTACTCTACGCATCAAGGATCTCATTCAGATTTCATGGAGAAATTAAAACCTTTACAGACAAGCAAAAGCAGAGAGTTCAGCACCACCAGACCAGCTTTAAAACAAATGCTAAAGGAACTTCTCTAGGCAAGAAAAACAAGAGAAGGAAAAGACCTACAATAAAAAAAAAAAAAATCAATTAAGAAAATGGGAATAGGAATATACATATCAATAATTACCTTAAATGTAAATGGAGGGAATGCTCCCACCAAAAGACACAGACTGGCTGAATGGATAGAAAAACAAGACCCATATAAGTGCCATCTACAGAGACCCACTTCAGACCTAGGGACGTATAGAGACTGAAAGTGAGGGGATGGAAAATGATTTTCAATGCAAAAGGAAATCAAAGAAAGCTGGAGTAACAATTCTCATATTAGACAAAATTGACTTTAAAATATAGACTATTAGAAGACACAAAGAAGAACACTACATGATGATCAAGGGATTGATCCAAGAAGAAGATATAACAATTGTAAATATTTATGCACCCAACATAGGAGCACCTCAATAGATAAGGCAAATACTAACAGCCATAAAATGTGAAATTGACAATAATACATTCATAGTAGGGGACTTTAACACCCCAGTCTCACCAATGAACAGATCACCAAAAGTGAAAATAAATAAGGAAACACAAGCTTTAAATGATACATTAAAAAAGAGGGACTTAATTGATATTTATAGGACATTCCATTCAAAAACAACAGAATACACATTTTTCTCAAGCACTCATGGAACATTCTCCAGGATAGATCATATCATGTGTCACAAATCAAGCGTTGATAAATTTAAGAATATTAAATTTGTATCAAGTATGTTTTCCGACCACAACGCTATGAGACTAGATATCAATTACAGGAAAAGATCTGTAAAAAATACAAACACATGGAGGCTAAACAATACACTACTTAATAACGAAGTGATCACTGAAGAAATCAAAGAGGAAATCAAAAAATACCTAGAAACAAATGACAATGGAGAGACAACAACCCAAAACCTATGGGATGCAGCAAAAGCAGTTCTAAGAGGGAAGTTTATAGCAATGCAATCCTACCTTAAGAAACAGGAAACATCTCAAATAGAAAGCCTAACCTTGCACCTAAAGCAATTAGAGAAAGAAAAAAAAAATTTAGCAGAAGGAAAGAAATCATAAAGATCAGAAATAAATGAAAAAGAAACGAAGGAAATGATAGCAAAGATCAATAAAATGAAAAACTGGTTATTTGAGAAGATAAACAAAATTGATAAACCATTAGTCAGACTCATCAAGAAAAAAAGAGAGAAGACACAAATCAATAGAATTAGAAATGAAAAAGGAGACGTAGAAACTGACACTGCAGAAATACAAAAGATCATGAGAGATTACTACAAGCAACTCTATGCCAATAAAATGGACAACCTGGAAGAAATAGACAAATTCTTAGAAATACACAACCTGCCAAGACTGAACCAGGAAGAAATAGAAAATAGGAACAGATAAATCACAAGCACTGAAATTGAGACTGTGATTAAATATCTTCCAACAAACAAAAACCCAGGACCAGATGGCTTCACAGGTGAATTCTATCAAATATTTAGAGAAGAGCGAACACCTACCCTTCTTAAACTCTTCCAAAATATAGCAGAGGGAGGAACACTCCCAAACTCATTCTACCAGGCCACCATCATCCTGATACCAAAACCAGACAAAGATGTCACAAAGAAAGAAAATCACAGGCCAATATCACTGATGAACATAGATGCAAAAATCCTCAACAAAACACTAGCAAACCGAATCCAACAGCACATTAAAAGGATCATACACCATGATCACGTGGGGTTTATTTCAGGAATGCTAGGATTCTTCAATATACGCAAATCAATCAACGTGATACACCATATTAAAAAATTGAAGTAGAAAAGCCATATGATCATCTCAATAGATGCAGAGAAAGTTTTTGACAAATTCAACACCCATTTATGATAAAAACCCTGCAGAAAGTAGGCATAGAGGGAACTTTCCTCAACATAATATAGACCATATATGACAAACCAACAGCCAACATTGTCCTCAGTGGTGAAAAACTGAAAGCATTTCCACTAAGATCAGGAACAAGACAAGGCTGGCAACTCTCACCACTATTATTCAAAATAGTTTTGGAAGTTTTAGCCACAGAAATCAGAGAAGAAAAAGAAATAAAAGAATGCAAATCGGAAAAGAAGAAGTAAAGCTGTCACTGTTTGAAGATGACATGATACTATACATAGAGAATCCCAAAGATGCTACCAGAAAACTACTAGAGGTAATCAATGAATTTGGTAAAGTAGCAGGATATAAAATTAATGCACAAAAATCTCTGGCATTCCTATACACTAATGATAAAAAATCTGAAAGTGAATTTAAGAAAACACTCCCATTTACCACTGCAACAAAAAGAAAAAAAAAATATCTGGGAATAAACCTATCTAAGGAGACAAAAGACCTATATGCAGAAAACTATAAGACACTGATGAACGAAATTAAAGTTGATACAAATAGATGGTGAAATATACCATGTTCTTGGATTGGAAGAATCAACATTGTGAAAATGACTCTACTACCCAAAGCAATCTACAGATTCAATGCAATCCCTATTAAACTACCACTGGCATTTTTCATAGAACTAGAACAAAAAAAATCACAATTTGTATGGAAACACAAAAGACCCCGAATAGCCAATGCAATCTTGAGAATGAAAAATGGAGCTGGAGGAATCAGGCTCCCAGACATCAGACTATATTACAAAGGTACAGTAATGAAGACAGTATGGTACTGGCACAAAAACAGAAATATAGATCAATGGAACAGGATAGAAAGCCCAGAGATAAACCCATGCACATATGGTCACTTTATCTTCTTCTTCTTTTCTTTTTTTTTTTTTTTTTGTGGTATGCGGGCATCTCACTGTTGTGGCCTCTCTCATTGCAGAGCACAGGCTCAGCGGCCATGGCTCACGGGCCCAGCTGCTCCGCAAATTTGGGATCCTCCTGGACCAGGGCATGAACCCATGTCCCCTGCATCAGCAGATGGACTCTCAATCACTGCACTACCAAGGAAGCCCTGGTCACCTTATAGTTGATAAAGGAGGCAAGAATATACAGTGGAGGAAAGACAGCATCTTCAATAAGTGGTGTTGGGAAAACTGGACAGGTAGATGTGAAAGTATGAGATTAGAACACTCCCTAACACCATACAGAAAAATAAGCTCAAAATGGATTAAAGACCCAAATGTAAGGCCAGAAACTATCAAACTCTTAGAGAAAAACATAGGCAGAACACTCTATGACATAAATCACAGCAAAATCCTTTTTTACCCACCTCCTAGGGAAATGGAAATAAAAACAAAAGTAAACAAATGGGACCTAATGAAGCTCAAAAGCTTTTGCACAGCAAATAAACCATAAACAGGACCAAAAGACAATCCTCAGAATGGGAGAAAATATTTGCAAATGAAGCAACTGACAAAGGATTAATCTCCAGTATTTACAAGCAGCTCATGCAGTTCAATAACAAAAAAAAACAAACAACCCAATCCAAAAATGGGCAGAAGACTTAAATAGACATTTCTCCAAAGAAGATATACAGATTGCCAACAAAACACATGAAAGAATGTTCAACATCATTAATCATTAGAGAAATGCAAATCAAAACTACAATGAGATATCATCTCACTCCTGTCAGAATGCCCATCATCAAAAAATCTAGAAACAATAAATGTTGGAGAGGGTGTGGAGAAAGGGGAACAGTCTTGCACTGCTGGTAGGTTATAAATTGATACAGCCACTATGGAGAACAGTATGGATGTTCCTTTAAAAACTACACATAGAACTACCATATGACCCAGCAATCCCACTACTGGGCATATACCCTGAGAAAACCATGATTCAAAAAGAGTCATGCACCAAAATGTTCATTGCAGCTCTATTTACAATAGCCAGGAGATGGAATCAACATAAGTGTCCATCATCGAATGAATGGATAAAGAAGAGTGGCGCATATATACAATGCAATATTACTCTGCCATAAAAAGAAATGAAATTGAGTTATTTGTAGTGAGGTGGATGGACCTAGAGTCTGTCATATAGAGTGAAGTATGTCAGAAAGAGAACAACAAATACCATATGCTAACACATATATATGGAATCTAAGGAAAAAAAAAAAAAACGTTTATGAAGAACCTAGGGGTGAGACAGGAATAAAGACACAGACCTACTAGAGAATTGACTTGAGGATATGGGGAGGGGGATGGGTAAGCTGTGACAAAGTAAGAGAGTGGCATGGACATATATACACTACCAAATGTAAAATGGATAGCTAGTGGAAAGCAGCCACATAGCACAGGGAGATCAGCTTGGTGCTTTGTGACCACCTAGAGGGGTGGGATAGGGAGGGTGGGAGGGAGGGAGACACAAGAGGGAAGAGATATGGGAACATATGTGTATGTATAACTGATTCACTTTGCTATAAATAGAAACTAACACACCATTGTAAAGTAATTGTACTTCAATAAACATGTTGAAAAAAAAACTAGTCAAAAATAAAATAGCAAGATATCTGAATTGAAAAAAAAATACACTAACGTATCCGACTGCTTATTTCTGTTAATAGCATTACCTAGGTTCAAAATGTGAAGAGTCCTTTTGTCTCTCATCCTCTTTGTTTCTCATATACACTCATTTGTCACACTTTTTTGATTCTATTTCTTACTTGTCTTTTATAGCTTCCTTATTAATTTGATCTCTGATGTCTTTTCAATAATTCAGATTCTTATTATATCTCTTCTGAATCATGATGTATTCTTAGGAAAAGAAAATATCTTAAAATTACTTTACAAATAATATTTAAATTTCTTTTAAATGTTTATGTCATAGAAAGAGGGAGAACAACCAATTTTCTAATAATTATTATTATATGTCCTTTACTTATTTTTGGATTACTTATATTTTCGCTATTTTCACCATGAAACATATTGGATTCCTACAACTAGATTTTTAAGGAATACAAATTTTATAGAAAATTTTGATAATAAATGTTTATTTGGGACAATATACAACATTTCACTAAAGAAGTACTTGTTATACATTTTTCTCCTTCATCATATACAAGTCTATTCTTTTTTCACCTGTAGCCCTCAATATTTTCAACTTTTACCTCCCCATTCAGCTATGTTTCTCTTTTACCCTTGCTCAGGTCCTTTCCATATTATTTCAGTCCTAAACACAGGGCCAACTGCATAATTTGCCAGATCCAGTGCAGAATGAAAATGTGGACTCTTGTTCACAATTCAGAAAATAGGCTTCTCCTACTTTCCTTATTTCTCTCTAGTCCTGTCATAGAGTTTCCCTATTTGCTGTGGAATAATGCACTGCCAATAGGCAGGGCCAGTGAAACCCCTCAAAGACTCACAGGAACTCTATCCACCCCACTATCTGGTACCTGGGCCACAAGCCAAAACCACTCCCTCTCACACCCCTTGCAGTAGGTGGACAGGAGCAGAGGAATGGGTAACTGCAAACCTGTTCTATGGAGGAAGGAAAAAAGTGAGAAGTGAGATTGCACTGAAGTCTAAGCTGTTAGTCTCTGGCACATTTCCTTCTTCCATTAGATGTCAATCATAAGACACAATTTCAGAGATAAAACAATAATTTCAAGAGGAAAATCACATAGCATTAAATCAAGAGTGGAGCCTTTCTGAGCCTAGGATCCCGTGTGACAGCTGGCCCTGCCTATTTAGAACAGTGTGACTCTAGCCCAAGTTCTATCTCAAAGTTTAAATATTCCAAAAATTACTAAGTCACTAAATTATTTAAGTATATGATAGGTCACTATAATGTGGATGAAAAGATTCTTGTTACTCAGCAAACCAGAGGTTCTTTATGATAAAGATGGATCTTAGTGTAATAAAAGACAAATAACAACTTCATTTCTGATTTTATGTTTAATAGAAGAATACATTCTGTATACAAAAAGGTATCAAATCCAAAGATTTTTTTTGCACCCACATAAGGATTTATACATGGAAAGCTGAATTAACTGGATTATCCCATTGGAATTTGAATGTCCCATTGGAATAGAAGATGCTCTATTTCCTTTAATTGGGCATTGCTCCTTGGTTCCTCTGATAAGACTTCAGTTCATTTCTCTCCTTTCATCTCATCCCTGCTCAAATTATATATCATTCTGCTTGATTATTCTTCCTGAACATAATTGTCATCATATATATTCTCTGATCAAAGACTTTAACTTTTCCTATTGTATAAGACCTATGTAAAAGCATCAAGATCCTCCAACAATATAAACACAATTTACATTACAAGCACCAGCCAAACTGGATAATAAGTATTTCTTTAAAATGTTTCCAAGTCCATTGAATGAATACATATTTCTAGAGGACCAAGAAAATTTAGGAAAGTTTGTTAAATAATTGCATAATAATCACATATATCTACAGAAATATTATATTATAAAACACATTTTCAATAGTAAAGTTCAGGGAGTCCCTTATGGCATTTTTAAAACATAATACAATGATTACACAGTACTCCACTTGTTGATATCCATGAATTCTTCAATGGACATGCACCTAAAAGGAGTTCATGACCACATAAATATCTTTATTTTTCCTCAGATTAGGAGGTAAGAAAAAG
Source organism: Pseudorca crassidens (assembly GCF_039906515.1). NCBI lineage: Eukaryota > Metazoa > Chordata > Mammalia > Artiodactyla > Delphinidae > Pseudorca > Pseudorca crassidens. The sequence goes on along the minus strand of NC_090309.1, from coordinate 22,105,911 downwards.
GGGAATTACCTGAGGGTAATAATCTAAGGATTGTTCAGGTCAGTTTCCTGTCTTCCAGGAACTGATAGTCGACTTAACTGTATTTCTGCTTCCACCTTCCTTTGTTTTAGTTTCTTGGGCCAAATGTAATGGCCTATGGTAAGTTAAAGGTATATAATATACTATATACTCTAAAGTAACCACTAAAATGGCTAATCAACCAGCAAAGGATATAAAATGGAATCATAAAAAAAAATTCAACCTGAAATAAAGCAGAATAAGGGAAAATTATAGCAAAGAACAAATGAGTTACATAGAAAGAAAATAATAATAAGTTAATAGATTTAAACTAAACATGGTAATAATTTCATATAAATGATTTAACCATTCTAATTAAATATCATACTGAATTAAAATTCAAAACCAAAGATATGCTGCCTATAGGAAACAAATATTCAATATACAGATACAATATACAAGTTAACAATTATGTAACAGGTTACAATATACAGGTTTTAAACTATATTCAATATAAAGGTTAAAATTTAAAGAAAGAAAAAAAGAAATACTTGCAAATACTAAATAAAAAAATCTGAGGGAGGGAGATCAAGATGGCAGAGTTGGAGGACATGGAATTCATCACCCCCTATGAACACATAAAAAATACATCTATGTGTGGAATAATTCTCACTGAAAACTAACTGGAGACTGACAGAAAGACCCCTCTACAACCAAGCCTATAAGAAAAATCTACATGAAATTGAATAGGAAGGGAAGAGAAGCAATCAAGTCTGAACATGTGCCCCTCAGAAGAGATTATTACATGGACTACAATCCTATCTTTGGAACGAGCAAGTCAAGCCACATATTGGATGCCCACCCCTGGAGTCTGACACAGGGAAGATGAGCTCATTTGACTGGTTGGAGGGCCAGTGAGACTAACAAGAGGGATGTGGGAAACCTGGACTCTACTCATAAAAAGCATGTACACACTTACTTGCTCCAAAAGCAGGGCAGAGAGAGTGGATTGAAAACTGTTCCAGTGGCTGGCTGGCTTTTCATGACTGCCCCAGTGCATATCCTAGCCTGAGCTGAGCAAACCCTCCAACCCCACTTTTTTCACAAATCAACTCCACACTAGGGTGAGGGTCCAGCTGTGAGACACAGAGGCAGCTCAGATCCAAAGCAGCAACTGAACAGGGCATGGGCAACCATTACTGATACTTACATGGGCAGCACATCAGAAGGAGTCTGGGTCTCAGAACCCAGGCAGATTGCCACAGCAGTGCCGAGATGTATGGCAAATGCCCACAGCAGCCCCTCTTGCTCCAGCAGTGCTCCCTTCTGGGGCAAAGGTGCTAGTGTTGGTAGGGGGAGAGCACACACTTAAAGGAAAATGTGCCAGCTCAGACCCAAACCTCAGCAATTCTGTTCAAGCAACTTGGTACCCACCCCCACTCCAATAGGGCAATGACATGACAACAAATGAGCACAGGAGAAGCCCCAGCTTACACTTGTCTCTGGCTCTAACCACTCCATATCCAGCCTCAGTTCCTATCAAGTTGATAGTTGCCAACACACACTGAGGAAAGACATGACTTTTTTCACATCAAATTCAGATCTCCCACCAAAGACACCGGGCACTTGCATACTGCATAGGAATAATCTCACACAAGGACACCCCTTCAAGACTGCAATAGGTAACTGTATCACCTAATTTCATAGACAAAGAGAAAGTTAAGCAAAATTAAAAGACAGAGGAATTTGTCTCAACTGAAAGAACAAAATAAAAAACCTTGAAGAAAACAACAAATGAACTAGAACTAAATAATTTACCAGATAAAGAATTCAAAGCATTAGTAATAAGACTGCTAACTTAATTAGGGAAAGGAATATATGAACACAGTGGGAATTTTAATACGGAACTAGTAAATATAAAAAACAACCTGTCAGAACTGAAGAAAATAATAACTGAAATGAAAAACACACTAGAAGGAATTTATAGCAGATGAGGTGATACAGAATAATGCATAAGCTATCTGGAAGATAGAATAATGAAAATTACCCAATCAGAAGAACAAAAAGAAAAACAAATTAAAAAAATAAAAACAGTTACAGGTACAACTTCAAGCATGCAGGTACAAGTTCAAGCATACCAATATTCACATTATAGGGGTTCCAAGAGGAGAAGAGAGAGAGAAGGGGGTCAAAAATGTATTTAATTAACTTATTACTGAAAATTTCCCAAACATGAAGAAGGAAAGAGATATCCGGGTATAGGAAACAAGGAGGATCCCAAATAAGAAGAAGCCAAACAAACCACACTAAGACTTAACATAATGAAAATGGTAAAAGTTAAAGATAAAGAGAGAATTCTAAAGGCAGAAAGAGAAAAGCAAAGAGTTACATGCAAGGGAACCCCAACAGACAATCAGCTGATTTTTCTGCAGAAATTTTGCAGGACAGAAGAGAGTAACATGATATGTTCAAAGTGCTGAAAGAGAAACCCTGCAACCTAGAATACTCTACTCAGCAAAATTATTATTTAGAATGAAGGAAAAATAAATGACTTTTCAGAAGTACAGACAAGCAAAAACTAAAAGAGTTCATCAATACTACACCTATCCTAAAATAAATGTTACAGGGTCATCTCTTAAGTGGAAAAGAAAAGATTATAGCAAGAAGTGAGAATCTATAGGAAATGAAAAATCACTCTAGTAAAGTCAATGTATTGTAAAGGCTGAGAATCAAACACTTAAATAAGCCAGTAAAATCAATTAAAACTACAGTAATCAGTAAAGGGATAAACATGAAGGCATAAAATTTGACATCAAAACCAAAAATGTGGTAGAAGGGAGTAAAAACTGTAGACTTTTAACATTTTTTGAATTTAAAGGACTGCTTGTTTAAAACAAGGAGTTAGTTATAGGTCAGTATATATGAATCCTATGGTAACCACAAATCAAAAATCTATAGAGATACAAAAAATAGAGAGAAACGAACACAAGCATACTACTAAATAAAATCATCAAACCATAAGAGAAGAAACAAAAAAAAGAAGAAAAGAACAGAGTAGAACTACAAAACAATTGTAAAACACATCATAAAAATGCAATAAGTACAGACATATCAATAATTACCTTAAATATCAATGGACTACAATTAAAAGACATAAGGTGGCTGATTGGGCATAAAAATAAGACCCATCTACATGCTGCTAATAAGAGACTCACTTCAGAGCTAAGGACACACAGTGACTAAAAGTTAGGGGATGGGAAATGATCTTTATTACAAATGGAAATGACAAGAAAATGGGAGAAGCAATATTCATAACAGGCAAAATAGATTTTAAAACATAGTCTATAACAAAAGATGAAGAAAGACATTATATAATGATAAAAGAATAGATATAAGAAGAGGATATTACATATATATAACAATAATACATATTACATATATATATGTAACAATAATACAATGATAGTAGGGGACTTTAACACCCCCACTTACATCAATGAACAGATAACTGAGATAGAAAATCAATAATGAAACATTGGTCTTAAATGACACAGTAGACGTTAGACTTAATAGATATCTACAGGACATTCTATCCAAAAAAATAGCAGAATACACATTCTCTTCAAGGGCATATGGAATGTTCTCCAGGATAGATCACATGCTAGGCCAAAAAACAAGTCACAAAAATTTTAAGAGGTTATAAATTAAATCAAGCATTTCTTCTGACCATATATTATCAAACAAGAAATTAATTATAAGGAAGAAAAATGAAAAGTGCAAACATGTGGAGACTAAACAACATGCTACTAAAAAAACCAATGGGTCAATGAAGAAATCAAAGAGGAAATCAGAAAATACCTCAAAACAATGAAGATGGAAACACAACTTTCTAAAAATCTATGAGATGCAGCAAAAGTAGTTCTAAGGGAGAAGTTTATAGCAATACAGGCCTACCTCAAGAAACATGTCAAATAAAGAAACTAAGCTACCATCTAAAGGAATTAGCAAAAGAAGAACAAACAAAACCCAAAGTCAGAAGAAGGAAGGAAATAATAAAGATCAAAGAGGAAATAAATAAAATAGAGATCAGAAAAAAAAAAAAAAACACTGGAAAGAAACACTGAAACCAATAGCTGTTTTTTTGAAAAAATAAACAAAATTGATAAACTTTTAGGAAAACTCATCAAGAAGAAGAGAAAGGACCCAAATAAACATAATAAGAAATAAAAGAGGAGAAATAACAACAAATACCACAGAGATATAAAAATTCACAAGAGAATACTACAAAACAGCTATATGCCAACAAATTGGACGACCTAGAAGAGATAGACAAATTTCTAGAAATATACAGCCTGCCAAGACTGAATCAAAAAGAAACAGATAATTTGAACAGACCAATCAATAGTGTAACTGAATTTGTAAAACAAACAAACAAACAAAAAATACCTCCCAGCAAACAAAAGCACAGGACTGGACAGCTTCATAGGGGAATTCTGTCAAATATAAAGAAGAGCTAATACTTATCCTTCTTAAACTATTCCAAAAAATTAAAGAGGATTGAGCACTCCCAAATACAACCTATGGTACCACCACTACCCTGATACAGAAACCACACAAATACACTACAAAAAAAGAAAATATATAGACATATATCTCTGATAAATATATATGCAAAAATTCTCAAAAAAATACTAGTAAACAAAATCATCAATATATAAAAAGAATCCTACACCATGATCAATGGAATTTATTCCAGTGATACAAGAATGATTCAATATTTACAAATCGATGTGATATACCACATTAACAAAAGGAAGAATAAGAATCACATGATCATCTCAATAGATGCAGAAAATGCACTTGATAAAATTCAACATCCATTCATGATAAAAGCTCTCATCAAAGTTGGAATAAAGGGAACATATCTTAATGTAATAAAGACCATTAATGACAAACCCACAGCTAATATCTTACCCGATGGTAAAATGCCAAAAATCTTTTTTCTAAGGCAAGGATGTCCACTCTTACCAATTCTATTTAACACAGTATTGACATTCCTAGCCACAGCAATCAGAAAGGAAAATAAATAAAAGGCATCCAAATTGGAAGGGAAGAAATAACACTGTCATTATTTGCAGATGAAATAGTTCTATATACAGTAAACCCTAAAGTTTCCATCAAAAAGTTATTAGAACTAAAATTAATTCAGTGAAGTTACAGGATACGAGATTAATATACAGAAATCTGTTGTTTATCTATGTGCTAATAATGAACTATCAGAAAGAGAAAGCAATAGACAAATCCTGTTTAAAGTAGCATTAAAAAATAAAATAAAATGCATAGGAATGAACTTAATAAAGGTTTGAAATACCTATACTTTGAAAACTATAAAACATTGATGAAGAAATGTGAAAATGATACAAAGAATTGGAAGGATTTTCTGTGTTCTTGGATTAGAAGAATTAATGTTGTTAAAATGTCCATACTACCCAAAGAAATCTACAAATGTAATGCAATCCTTAAAAAAATACCCACATCTTTTTTTTTATGGAAATAGAGCAAATAATCCTAAAAGTCAAATGGACAACAAAAGACTCTGAATTGTCATAGCAACACTGAGAATAAAGAAGAAAACTGGAGGTTTCATGCTCCCTGACTTTAGACTATACTACAAAGCTGCAATAATCACAACAGCCGGGCACTGGCACAAAACCAGTCACATAGATCAATGGAACAGAACAGAGAACCCAGAAACAAGGAGGCAAGAATATGCAATGGAGAAAAGATAGCCTTGTCAATAATGGTGCTGGAGAAACTGAAGAGCTCCATGTAAAACAATGAGATTAGAGCATTTCCTCACACCATATACAAAAATAAACTCAAAATGGGTTAAAGACCTCTATGTAATATCTGAAACCATAAAACTCCTAGAAGAGATCATAAGCAGAACACTCTTTGACATAAATCATAGCACTATTTTTGTGGATCTGTCTCCTAAGGCAAAAGAAACAAAATAAAAAAATAAACAAATGGGACCTAATTAAACTTAAAAGCTTTTGCACAACAAATAAAAACATCAACAAAATGAAAAGATAACCTACTGAATGGAGAAAACATTTGCAAGTGATATAAGTATCCAAAATATAAAATGATATCCAAAATATAAAAAAGCTCTTACAAATTGACATAAAAAACAAACAACTGATTAAAAATGGGCAGAAGGCCTAAGTAGACATTTTTCCAAAGAAGACATAAAAATGACCCACAGGCACATGAAAAGATGCTAAACATCACTAATCATCAGAATAATGTAAATCATAATCACATCAAGGGCACAGGGGGAGGGGAGCAGTCCACATGGTGTTCATCTGGAGCCCCACTTCCCTTCTGTTGAGGAAATAAAATAATCAATTCTACAATAACAACAACAACAACAGCAAAAACAAAACCACACTGAGTTATCACCTCGCACAAGTTAGTATGGCTTTCATCAAAAAGACCCCAAGGAACAAATGTTGGCAAGGATGTGGAGCAAAGGAAACCCTTGTACCACAGTTGGTGGGAATGTAAACTGGTGTTGCAGCTATGGAAAACATATGGAGTTTCCTCAAAAAACTAAAAATAGAACTAGCATATGATCCAGCAATTCCACTTCTGAGTATGTATGCAAGGAAAACACAAAACACTAATTTGAAAAGATATATGATTCCCAGTGTTCCTAGCTGATTACTTCCAATAGACAAGATATGGAAGCAACCTAAGTGTCCATCAACAGATGAAAGGATAAGGAGGATGTGGTATATGTGTACAGTGGTTTCTCAGCCATTAAAAAGAATGAAATTCTGCAATTTGCAACCATGTGCATGGTCTTAGAGAGCATTATTCTTAGGGAAATAAGTCAGACAGAGAAAGACTATTACTGTGTGTTATCACCTATGTGTAGAATCTAAAAAAAATAAAACAAACAAATATCTATAACAAAACAGTAACAGACTCTCAGATATAGACAAAAAACTAGTTGTTACCAGTGGGGAGAGGGAAGGATGGAGGCCAAGATAGGGTTATGATACCAAGTGATACAAACTTCTATGTACAAAATAGATAAGCAAAAAGGATATATTGTACAGCACTGGGAAATATAGCCATTATTTTGTAGTAACTTGATGTACAATCTACAAATATATGAAATCACTATGTTGTATACTTGAAACTAATATATTATAAATAATACTTCAATAAAAGAAATGAAAGCTGAGGTTCTCTTGAAAAAAAAAAGGAGATGGGTAAAGCATAATTTGATGATAAATAAATTATTAACTGTGGGAAACTGTGTAATTGTTTAACTTTTGCAGACTGACCCTAACTGCACACTGAAGCAATAAGGCTTAGTGAACAGAATTGTCACAAGAATTAAATAATATGTCTGAAGATATTTTAGCAGTTTTAAAGTGCCATACAAATGCAATAATAGATGGGAGAGACTGGCAATATTTCTCTACCAGTTTAGAGGCTATTGTACAGTACAAGTAAAAAAAGAAAGAAGGTCAGAACTAATGATAGTAATATTAGAGATGATGTGAGCATCATTTCGGTGGCAGTATGGATCAAATCTGATGGCTAATTAAATGGGCAAAAGTCATAGGGAAGGAAAGGCTAAACATGACTAAACTGTGAACCTATATAGCTTAGACAAATGATGATAATAGTAGAGCCAGGAAACTGAAATGAGCTATATTTTGAACACTAGTGTAGCATTCATAGGAGATTTCTAAGAGAAAAGACCAGGCTGGAGTCTGGAAGAGTATGATAGACTCCTAAATTGCCTTCATCTCCATGCCCAATTTCCTTCCTTATTCCCTGGGAATATGAATATAATGAGCACTTATGCCTTATTTCTGTTATGTTTCATGGTAATTGATATCAAAGATTTAATTAAAGTTTTCAGTAGTTGAGTTTAAGTTAATTAAATGAAGTTTGGGGTGGTGTTAGTCTAATCACATGAGCTCTTAAAAGCACAATTTTCTGTGGTTACAGAAAACAAAGTCATAGAGATAGATTCAAAGAATGAGAAGAACTAGATTCACTTTGCTGACTTTGATGCACTGGTGCTGGCTTGGTTATGGAAGGGACAAAGCACAAGAATTTGAGAGTGGTCTCTGAGAACTGACAACCATCCTCAGTGAAAACTAACAAGGACACAGGGAACTTCATCCTAAAACCACAAGGAACTAGATTCTTCCAGCCACCTGAATAGGCTTAGAATATAATTCTTCCCATAAGTCTTCTGATGACTTCCTAATGCAACCAACATCTTGATTTCAGCCTTTTTGGCCCTAAGCAGAGAACCTAGTTAAGCCTACCAAGATCCCTGTCTTACACAATCATGAAAAAACAAATGAAAGGAAAAAAGGAAGAGGAGGAGAAGAAGGAAAGCTTTACTGCCTATATTAATCTTGAAGTTATCAAAGCAAAAAATATTACTAGAGGTAAAGAAGGCCATTTGATATTGTTGAAGGGGTTAAGACATCAAGTCGACCTAATCTTAAATGTTATTCCCTTAATAACAGAGCTTCAAAACACACAAAGCAATAACTGATAGAACTGTAAGGGGAACTAGACAAATTCGCAAGTATAGTTGAAGATTTCAATAGCACTCTCAATAATTGAGAGAATAAGTAGACAGAAAAGCAGTAAGGATATAGAAAGATGCCATCATTCAATTTTATCTAATTGACATTTATAGGCTTCTCACCAAAAAGTCAGCAGAATACAAGCTCTTTTCAAGTGTGCATGAAACATTTAACAAGATAGATCATAAAACAAGTTTCAATAAATTTAAAAGAAATCATAAAATGTATAACTTTCTCTGTTCACAATGAATTAAATAAATACTCAAAAACAGAAAGATCTCTCAGAAATTGCCAAATATTTGGAAACTAAATAACAGACTTCTCAATTACAAATAAATCAAAAAGCTATAAAAAGTGAAAATAAACATGTATTTTGAAGTCGACAAAAAATAAAATACAACATATCCAAATAGTAAAACTGCTAAAATAGTATTAAGTGGCATTTATAATACCAAATGCCTATAGTAGGAAAGAAGAAACGTCTCTAGCCAATGACCTCATCTCTCTCATAAGAAACTAGAGAAGTGTCACTAAGTAAACCTAAAGTAAGGAGATGGAAAAAATAAAGATCATAGCAAAAATAAATAAAAAAGAGAAGCATAGAGAAAAATCAATGAATTCAAAAGCTTGTTCTTCAGGGAAAAAATGGTAAACCTCTAGTCAGCTCAATCACAGAAAAAAGGAGGGAAGACACAAATATTCCAACAGCAGGAATGAGAGAGGTAACATTACTGTAGATTTTACAGATATGAACAGGATAATATGGCTGTCCTATATGTTGATAGAAAGACATGTACACAGATTTCTATAGCAGATACATCTGTCATATCCCAAAACTTGAAACAACCCAAATGTTCAACATAAATGGATGAACAAATTGTGTTTTATCCATAGATCGGGATACTTCTCAACAGTAATTGTAAAAAAAATTACTCTAAGTGAAGGACTCAGACAAGAAAGAGTACATTCTCTGTGATTGCGTGTATATAAAATTATATTAATATAACTAATCTATATGGAAAAAATCAGATTAGTATTTACCTAGGGATGGGCAAAGAGGGGGCATGATGAAACTGTAAACTACACAAGGAAACTTTTACAGGTAAAGGATATGTTCACTCCCTTTATGGTTGTGATGTTTTCATAGGTGTGAATACAAGAAAACTTATCAAATAGTATATTTAAAATATGTGCAGTTGATTTTTATGCCTCAGTAAAGGGTAAAACATAAAATATAAACAGTACAACTATTTTGTTTTCTTTTCAAATTGTCAGTTCTCTTTGAATGAGTAAAACAAATGTTTAAATTGAAAGCCATTAGTAACTTCTATGTTTAACATACTATCTTTTTCATTTTTTTATATCAGAAATTGTGGACTTATAAGAACTTCATTCATTTCACAACAGTTTTCTGTGGAGCATTTCTCCCCTTCTGTTGGCTTTGTGGGAAATAGGAGCTCAGTCCACCCAAGGTAAACTATACGTTCATCTTGGAGCAGAATCTGCACAGCAAATTATAGCTAAGGAAACTGAATTGTCTGAGCCAGAGAAGTAAATTAGTGTACATTTTTTCATTCAAATCTTCTTAGCCTTGTGTTACCATGAGGAAATTTTCCTGTACAGTTTTCAATTAATTTCAACTTAAGACCTTTATAAAACTGACAACTGGACTCTTCCAATCGGGTATCCAGCTGGGATAGTATTTCCTGAGCATTGTTAAGTATAACAGCTTTATTATTCTGATTGAGACTGTGACTTCTCAGTTGTAATCTCACTTCCAAAGGAAGCTCATACCTGTTCTCATGAAGAGTGGTAGCAAAAAGGAGAGTGGAAAGGTCCAGCAAGGAGGAGCCATAATGCAATTGCCATTTCTACAGATGAGCCCATGACACCTTCAGTTATTGTCAACATAGTATTTAGCAATGCTCCCCTTAATTTGAATATGCTAAACTGGCAAATTTAAAAATATGGTTGAGTTATTATCCTTGTTTTCTTGTTTTGAATTTTAGTTTTCTAAAGTACTTTTGGAGCAATATTTAGCAATAAATATGTTTCTACTCTTGGAACCTACCAACTTTATTTGTATTATTTATTTTATTTTACTTATCCAAATGATCCTAATAAAGAAATGTTTTAAAAGGTTATAAGTACATGAGTTCAATACAGCATTATATCATTTATATTTATTCATACTTATTAAACCAAAATTATTATGATCCCACATTGTACCAGGCACCATACTGAGCATATTAAAATGTCCAATAAATGATTGTTGAATGGAAAAACAGATGACTGAAGTCTCATTCCCTTATAGATTTGATGATATGTATGCTTATAATCAGAAAAATTTATTTCACTGACTTTCATTGGTGGCTATTTAAAAATGATTTACATATCTTTAATGGTGAATTACATTTCTATTGTTTTTAACTTCATTAAACCAGTGTTTTCTTGAATGTGAACCCACTATAAATAGAGATTCAGGTGATATTTTGCTAAGGAATGTGTTCATTTCTTCTGTATGTACTATGATGGTGTGCAATTAAATTATTAAGATTTTAATTATGCTCAGTGATTAATAATTTAGATATGATAGCTTATTTTATGCTGTAATGATGTTTTTCATCTGCTCAGTCTACCATGAAATCTCAGGTAGACATTATAACCCAAGCATTTCATTTTTCAATTCTTATAATTATTTAGGCTGAATTTTACGAGTTTTCCCTGACTTTCTCTGTACTTATCATTCAAATAGAGAAGATTATAATTTCATTTGTATTTAATAGTAAGTTTTCCACTCTCTAGCCTGAACATATTGACCTCAATTATTTTTACAAATCAGATTAGCCTTGTTGGCTTCAATGACTTCAGTTATTATGAAACATAAAAAGGGACTATATTCTAAGCAGCTGCCTTCCAAATAGAAATAATCAGCAGGACGAGTGTGTTTGGAGAGAGAAATGTATTTTCTCCTAGTGAGATTTAAGGCATGGATTATAAGATTAAGCTCATGTACCTTACCAACCCTGCTAGAGGAATGGAGAATGGCCTTCATCCTCCCCTATGGTATAATTGCTCTCTTCAGGACTAATCAAAGCTGCAAAATAAGGACTTAAATGCTCCCTCAAATCCCCATCCTTGTACCCCAATAGGAATTCTGTGATGAATAACTGGTACAAATATCAAATTGCATTAACCAGACTACCACAGCACAACAGAGATAACTTCTCTATCCTCTCCAAACATTCAAAAAATATTTATTCCCTGTTGGAAGTGCAATGACCGAACCAGGTACATAAACTCTAATGTAAACTTTATGCAACAAGTACTCACCTTGCATGTGGTAGAATACATCACAAGTAATATTTATCATGTCTCTCGGATTCTTTTTTTGTAAAAATTATCACACATTGTACATATGTAAAGTATTTTTATTTTGTCTAATTCTTCAGCTCAGATCTCCAATCTGTATTGTGGAATTAGCATTTGCTTTCTAAATGAATTATTTCAAATGCTCTAAGTAACAAAAGAAAAGGCAAGATTTTAGGTAAATTACTTGAGAATCATTTGCTAATTGTGTATCCTTTACTAAGTCTGGCATAACAAGGAACATCAAAAAAGTCTTAGGATATTTTAGTAGTAAAATGAATAATGAGTGAAGGTCTATTGCCTTTTTCATGTTGATAGTTTATATACATTTACTAACAAGTCTTTCTGAAAGAAGCTGTTTTCAATGTGTTTTTTTCATGTTTCATTGGGTGTTATTCTCATTATATACACATATTTGTATGATGAGAAAATTAAGATATAATTCATGATTGCCTACATTTTAAGGCAATAATTTCCTAAATTCTCTATTTTATTACACTTTTGATGGAACCACATGTTTGTCATCTCTGATGTGCTGTGGCCTTATAACACGTGTTTGGACTAATAGTTTCCATCTGTATGAAAACTGACTTAAGTTAGTTGTGATATCTGATTAACTCCAAAGGGGCTTTATTCTCCAAAGGAATCCACTGCTTTTGGATTCCCACTCATTGATTTTCTACAGGATTTCTTGGCGTGAGAAATGGATGCGCTGGGCAGTAGATCCTGGCCAGATCGTTTAATTTCACTATGGCCACACCTAAAGCTTTTTAACTTCTAAAACTACTTTGTCATCTTTGAAGTCATAAATATGCAATCATTGCTAAGAATAGCTACAAAATGTATAGCTCATTTCCTTTCAAAAGTTTAATTTAATCTTTTTATAGTTAATATGAACCCATAGCCTGTCAATTCATGATACTTTTGCCTCAGTGTTCTATTCCTTACACTTATGTTCCTTTAATTTCCTTCTAATGTCTTTCTGAGATATTTTATTCTTGTCTTTGTCTACCAACTCTATGCTGACTATACATAATATCTTATTTTGTTACATATAAGGTAAATCAAAAGAGACAAAGGGTGATGATGTCCACCTAGCACTGTCCCGGGAAGTGAGTGCTGGGATTCAAGGATAAGGCCTAAACAGTCTTGCTGCAGTCTGCAGTGATATAAACTTTACCTTTAGGAGAAGCCACTTAAAATTCAAATCATATATCTTGCTCCTTTATTATGAAATTATCACAAAAATTATTATTTGGCTTTACAAATAATATGTCCACAAGGAGGGAATGTGCTGCCTTAATAATGTACCTGTTGACTTTGGAAGTTTTCTCCCTAGAATAGAATAATAAGCTGGCCCTCACATTATAATTAACTTTTAATTCAGCAGTTCTTCCACATCAAGCATTTTGGTCCACTTGACAGTTGTATTTCTCATTATAATTAATAAGTTGGTATTATGGTGATTTTTTTTCCCCACTGTTTGTTCTACAGACAGGACTTATTTAAAGAAGGAGGGCCGAAGTTTGATGTTGGGAGAGAGGAAATGTTGGGGAGAACAAAGTTGCTAGCCTGAACCAACTCAGAGGGATAATTGTCAACAGTAGGATGGGATTACTCTTTTCTTTACTTCAGACTTCTAAAGCTGGAATAGGGCAGAGACTCTGGGACGGCTTCTTAAAGCTACTAAGTATAGCTTTAAGGGCAGTGTGATTAACAAGTTCCTAGCCCAGGTTCTTCAACCATTAGGAGGCAAGCACAGGGAGCAGCATGATTAGGGATTCAGAAGACGGATAAGGACCATTTGGTAAAGAAAATGCATTTCATGTAGCAAAGCTAAAGAAATAATAGCCTAGATGCAAATAGTTAGGGGATTGGGAGTTATAGATTTAGCTCATCAGGGACCCAGGAAGAACCCTGCTAAACCTGGTCATGATTGAGGAATGACCCTCCCAAGACAAGTCCAATAGAATGACTTTATATTATGACTGTCACATCTACTGCATTAATTCATGATAAACTTGGAGCTCATCTCTGTCCACAATTGATTCCACTGACATAAGGTACTGCTATCTGTACTCTGGTAAGAGTACAAGATGAACCCACTCTCTTATTGTAACTATATAATCAAATCTGGTCCTTAAAAAAAATTTAATAGCAGATAGTCTCCTGGATAATTCAAATAGGTAAATTAAATCTAGTATTGGCTGTCAGTCAGTGGATATTTTCTCTGTTATGACTTCTGTAATGCTGTGTCCTATGTATGTCTTTAATATTTGATTTTGAATAAAACTAACTTATCCATCAGTTGCCCATGCAAGGATATTTTCAGTCATACCTGACTCTTTTCCTTCTCCTTTCTCTTCACACATTTATCTGGGCAGTAACCTTCAATCTGTTAATCTACAAAAACCTCTCCATAACTATAGCTTCTTCATAAATACATTCCTATGTGACTATTTACATATCCCTAACTTTATTTATTATCATCCATGTCCATAGTATGGCCAGTGTTATATTTCATGCTGCCATTCAGATCATGTCACTTACATGCTTAAAGGCTTAAATATCTTTTGCTCCTTAAAAATAAAATACAATTTTCTTGGTAGAATTTAAAATGCACTTCACAATTCAGTACTGATTTACGTTTCCAAGATTATCTCCTATCTTGTTTCCCCATAACACAAATGCCTTGGTCACTTGGGAATGGCCCTAGTCTGGAACCACCCCAGAATGTCATACATTTACACTATTTACTACATCACAATTCTGAAAACCAAGAGAAATGAAACCCAGTGCTCATCAAATGGTGCCTATTTTTTGCCACTTTCTCTCTTCCCCATCATCATGGTTTTGAGGATGGAAACATCTAATGCAAACAGTAAAAGAATAGTAACTGAAAATGCAAATTAATTACAAGTTAAAACTATGTTGATATACCACTTATTGTGTTTAAAATTGGAAAATTTTAACTTTTTATAATATATGTTTTCAAGGGAATAGAGAAATTATAGTTCCATACACTCCTGATAAAACTAAAATATTTTTATGAGCACTTTCGAGAAAAATATAACAGCACTAATTTTTAAGTGTGTGTATCCTATGACCATCAGTTCTATCCCTTGATATCTATCCAGGAGAAGTACATGAACAAATGAACAAGGAGGCATGTGGAAAGGTGTTCAATGAAGAATGAGGCATAATAACCAAATAATCAAAATGTAAAAGACATAAATGGTTAAAAATATCATTATAGATTAATTTCCTTATTATATTAAATCATTATATTATGTGCAATCAAAAAATTAAGTTGAATTGAATGAAAAATTAGTTAAATTTTTAAAAAAATTTAAAAAATATTCAATTAAAATGTGAAAATGCCTTTAATATAGTTTTTTATGACCCTTGAACATGTCCAGGGTGATGTAAAAATTAATGTAACAATGTCAGTTACATTCTATTTACTTTGAAATTTATTTCAACAATTATAAGGGATTATCTATCTATCATCTATTTATATATATATATAACTTTGCAATATGTGAAATGTGAAAGTCAAACTTGTACTAATTTCTCAGTAACACAGTTGATATTATCTACTGTAGGTATCTCCTTTTCTTAGCTCCTAAAGAGAATTTTGTTGTGTTTTTTTAAAAAGAATGTGAAATATTATTTACAATGATGAACAGTTATTTTATTACATTTTGCTGTCTGTGTCCATGCCTTTCTACATAGAAAATAACATTTAAATTAATGCCAAATCACGGCATAAACATTTTGAAGTCTATGGAATGTTAAACTCAGCACAGGTTGTACCAATCATGGCAAAATTCAAGTGAAGTGATAAAAATATGAATATCTTTCACCAAGTATTTATGGGCATAGGCAGTGGCAAATACGAAACAAACTCCCCAGGCTTATGGTGAGTATAAGATACTATCAATTTTAAAGCTACTTCAGAAATTCTAAAACATTGAAAAATACATCTTATAGTCAGTAAAATCTAGTATTAAATAAAATTCAACAAACAAAATGAAAGGAAAATCTAGATAACTGACATGGAAAAATATATATTGTTAGTGAAAAGAAAAGTTACAACAAAATATAATAACATTCATATAAAACACATACATATTCAAGGTATAAAATAAGTATCCATACAGTTATAAGTAAACTATTGAATAAATATATGAGGGAGAAGAGGCAGATTGTTCAGTGTTGAATAATTCCATTTAATAAGTGTAGATACTCCACCCTTAAGAAGGTAGAACAAACACAACTTCCCCCTTCCTTAAATGTGGGCTGTGCATAGCGATTTTCCTCTGAAGAGTACAGTATGTAAAGGAGTGGGAGGGGGAACATTAGAGTGGGGAAAACTGTCAAACACTACATCACCATATGATCACGGTTAATATCAATGATAGTAACTCATATGATAGTATGTGCCGTATATATAATGTGATGAAATTTGCAGTATATGTCTGCAGGCTTCTTCCAAAAAACACCTAACCCAAGTCTAATCATGAGGAAAGCATCAGACAAAACTATTCGAGGGACATTCTGTAAAATATCTGACCGGTTCTCCTCAAAACTGTCAAGGTCATCATAAACAAGGAACGTCTGAGAAACTGTCACAGCCAAGAGGGAGCCTAAGGAGACAGTACGACTAAATATAATGTGTCATCCTGGATAGGATTCTAGTACACACAAAAAGAGGACAATAAGTAAAAATAAGGAAATTTGAATAAAGCATGAAGTTCAGTTAACTGTCCTGTTTTAATATTGGTTCACTAACTGTGACAAAAGAATCATACTGATGTAAGATGTTAATAACAGGGGAAACTGGGCGCAGTTACATGGGGACTCTAGGTACCATCTTCACAACTTTTCCATAAACCTAAAGCCATCATAAAATAAAAGTTTATTAAAGACACATAGATGTGAAATTAAGCTATACAATAGAGAGGAAATAAATGTCAGTGTAATGAAATAAGACTATAATGAAACAGCTATGCAATAATAAAATTTATGTTACTTTTGAAGCAGAAAAATGCAGAACAGAAACCTCAGAAAAACCATCTCTGTGACAGACAGGACAAATGTAAGATATTTACCCCAGGAAAAAGGAAAGATAATAGATTAAAATGATTAGAGTTATTGAAAATTATGAAGAACATTTTCGGAAAGAAAAACCCCCATTTCAACAAAGATTGCAAAGATGAGATACATCCTGGTGTATTAGGCAACCCTTCACATAGAACCACCAATAATGACTGGGTTGAATTTACACCAATGTCAAGTAAAATACAAAAGGATATGCTTACTTAAATACACATTATTATCAACAATCAGAAGATGTAACTACTAGTATTAAAGTACTGGGTGGTTAAATAATTCACATCTGCTCAAGTATTTGAGCAGTAATTACATTATTAAATATTTTGCTGTTATTACAAACCACAGTTATGAAAACTTTGTAGTAACATGAAATAATGATCTACCAAAGCAAAATAAAAAATGTGTGTGCTACATTTTTGCAACCTCTAAAATATTACATAGCTGTGACTTAAAGGTTGAAAAGGAAACTTTTTTGCTAACATTTCTTGTAATAATATTTCTTGTTATAAATACAACTTAGATATTAATACAATAACTGGGTAAGTTAAAATAGAAAAAAAGAAATTTTGTTTTAATAGTTGAATAGTGCACAACAAATAAGATGTAGGTTTTATTGCATCTCAAGACACTTTGATCTCCTCCCTCTATATATGGAAGAGATTTTGAAAACAAATCTGAACATATACTATGTAATGAGTTTAAAACAAATCATAGACCAAACCTAATGGACTAAGACTAGAAAGACTTAACGATGCATTTTTCTTTCTTTTATGGTATAATTCATATACAGTTCAAGACAAAAATAAAACTTTATTTTATATTTAGATAATTTGTGGAGGCTTATTATGCTGCGTTTACTATGTATATATAATATAATTGTCTGTTTTATGAAACTAGGATTTTTATTACCATAAGGTAATCATAGTTTCCAAAATGCAAAAGTATCCAAACATGGGAATCAGAATGACTTAATCGCACCCCACACCTTTTTTTGAATCATCTCAGCTTCAAATTTCAGCTAGTTTTATGGGAATATGCTATATTAATATGAATCCCTTAGTACCCCTATTGTTTTAGACAAAATGGTGACCTTAGTAATGCTTACTATTGAAAGCAATAGAGCCAGTAACTTAAATAAGATGATTCAAATACTTGTTTCACTTAAAAGTTGAAAAATATCATTTCAGTAAGCTATGTTTTCTTTTATATAGGAGGATTGTCAATTCAGGTAAATTGTATTATAGAAGTTAGATAATTTAAAGAAAACTAGTTTTTAGAATAAAATAGCATATAATGCATTAACTTCTATTTGTTGAGATTTTTTTTTTGTTTTTTTTTCAGTACGCGGGCCTCTCACTATTGTGTCCTCTCCCGTTGCAGAGCACAGGCTTCGGATGCACAGGCTCAGTGGCCATGGCTCATGGGCCTAGTTGCTCTGTGACATGTGGAATATTCCTGGACCAGGGTACGAACCTGTGTCCCCTGCATCGGCAGGTGGACTCTCAACCACTGAGCCACCAGAGAAGCCCCCTGTTGAGTTTTTTAAACTGGGTATTTAAGCCAAAATTTTATATCTCTTAAAGGCTAAGGAAAGGAACCACTTTGATAATATAGCTGTCAATGTGACAATTTGTACCATTTTAATTTTAAACTTTTTGGTTTCAAGGTTTCAAAGAAGATTTTGTCATTATTTATTTTGATACTGTTTTACCCTTTTAGCTAGTGTCATAGAATTTTTTTCAATTGTGGGAAAATCATGTTAGGTAAAATTTACCATGTTCGACTTCTTAAGTGTACAGTTCTGTAGTGTTAAGTACATTCACATTGTTATGCAACTAATCTCCAGAATTTTTTTCATTTTGCAAGATTGAACCTACACCCATTTGCAAAGGAAAAACCTAATTCTCCTCAACACTCTCAAAACACTACTTCTGATACCAGATAAGTAGAGTTTTTCCCACAATTAGCAATTCTCTAATTCTCTGCAGACACTAAATGAGTATACTACCATTCAATTCGGTTCTGGCAGTATCGGGAGTTAGCATCAGATCCCACAGGTTAAGGCCTGTGTCAGAAGACCAAAACCCCTGCCCCCATTCATACATCTACCAGAAGTCCAGGTGGTCACCTGTACTTACAATGAACTGGGTGTAAGGCAGAGATTCCCACAACCCTTTCCTCAGGTTCACAATCTGCTAAAGCAGCTCACAAAACACAGGAAAATAATTTACTACTAGATTACCAGTTTGTTATAAATGGATACAATTTAGGAAAATCCAGATGAAAGATGGCTAGGGAAAGGTGTGAATGAAGGGGCACACAGTGTCATACCCTCCTGGTGTGCCACTCTCCCAGCTCTTCCACATGTTCACCAAAACAGAAGCTCTCTGAACCTCTGAACTCCTTACTTTAGGAATTTTTTTTTTTTTTGAGTCTTCATTACAGGGGTGTGACTGATTAAGTCATTGGCCACTGATGATTGAACCCAATCTCCAGGCCCTCTTTTTTACCTGATAGTCAAGGGGTGGAGCTGAATGTTCCAACCCTCTAATCACCTGTTAGTGCCCCTGGCAACTAGCCTCTCATTCTGAGGAGCTTTCTAACAGTCACCTCATTAACATAAACTGGTTGAAAGGGGCTTGTTATGAATAACAAAAGATGTTCCTTTCATCTTTACTGACTCTGCAGTCATTCAGGAATTGAGGACAAAAGACTAAATATTAAAAAAGATGCTCTGTTGCTCTTATCACTTAGGAAATGAGGAATTTTGGAACTGTATGCCAGAAATGGGACAAACACCAAATATATTTTGTTATTATAAATTACAGTTTCATACTATTAAACAACAACTCTGTGTTGGTCCTCCACATAGCCCCTGGCAATCACCATTCTACCTTCTGTTTCTATGAATCTGATTACTCTAGGTACATCAAAGAAGTGAAATCATACAGTGTTTCTTTTTATGGCTGGCTCATTTCACTTAGCATAGTGTCCTGAAGGTCCATCCATGGTGTAACATGAATCAAAATTTCTTTCCTTTTTAAGTCTGAATAATATTCCGTTGTATGAATATACCACATTTTGTTTATGCATTCATATATCCATAGACACTTGGGTTGCTTCCACCTTTTGTCTATAGTAATGTTGCTATAATATGGGTGTGCAATTATCTTTTTGACTTTCTGATTTCAGTTCTGTTGGATGTGTATAAGAAGTAGAATTGCTGGATCATATGAAAAAATGTATTTTAAAAATTTTTAGAAACTTCCATATTGTTTTCATAGCAATTGTATCATTATACATTTCCAACAAGAGTGTACAAGTGTTAAAATTTCTCCATGCTGTTGCCAACACTTGTTATTATTGTTTTTGAAATATTAGCTATCCTAATGGGTATGAAGTGACATTTTATTGTGATTTTGATTTATATTTCCCTAATGATTAGTGCTGTTGAGAACATTTTCGTATGCTTGTTGGCCACTTATATATCTTCTTTGGAGACATGTCTATTTAATCTCTTTGCCCAGTTTTTGGCAACTGAGTTATTTGTGTCATTTATTTTATTGTTGTTGAATTGTAAGAATTCTGTATATATTCTTGATATTAGCCCCTTATTAGATACATGATTTGCAAATAGAATTTTCTCCTATTCCATGAGTTGCCTTTGAACTCTACTGATTGTGTCCTTTGATACACAGATGTTTTAATTTTGATGTAATCTAATTATTTTTACTTTTGTTGTCTATACCTTTGATATTACATCCATAAAATCATTGGCAAATCCAATGTCATAAAGCTTTTCTCCTTCTTTTTTTGTTTAAGAGTTGTATAGTTTTAGGTCTTACATTTAAGTCTTTGATCCATTTTGAGTTAATTTTGACATATGGTTTAAAGTAAGAATCCAACTTCATTCTTTACATGAAGATATCCAGTTTTTCTGTTATCATTTGTTGAAGAAACATCATAGTGTTTTAGAAGAATATATTATCTACATGTATAATTTTGCACATGTATAATTTTCCAAGAACACATTTTTAAATGTATTTAAGTTCAACCAAATAAATCACACAGTCAGAAAAAGATCAGAATCAGAAAATAAACTCATGAATCCTGGCTGCAGTACTGTTTTGCCTACTTGTTCATTAGTTTTGTTTTTATTGTTGCTGTAGTTATTGTTTGTGTTATCTCTTCACCCCTTCCAGAAGAGAGTTAACCAGGAATTTGACATCTTGGAAAATATACTCTACTCTTCTATTTTCTGAAGTCACCTAATTCATCCATAGATACTTAAAGATCTGTTAGGTTACTCCAATCACTTTACTTAGGATCTATTATTTCATCTTAAATGAACAGCAGAGCCATTGAAAGGTATTTTTAAGTATTATTTTTTTGAGGGGGAGGAATATGTGTTACACATAGTAAAACTCCGAATAATTGCTTTGCCTCATTTAATTTAGTGGTATAAACACATTTTTTTGCTAAAAAAAGTTATTTACATCATCCCAGGGTCCAAATTATTTCTGGAAGCCTTATAACATTATGCTTTAGAAATCATTAAATATATTTAGACATTTTTCCTGTTCTTGCAGTACGTTTTTTTTTTTTTTGCCTTTATTGCTCAATACAGTTAATAGCAGAAAACATTAGATTCAGTTGAAGTAATTTTTGAACACTATTTTTCCCAGTGTTTTTGATACCCATTTTCTTGTAATTTCATAATCAAAGGAACTTTGTGAAGCACTGTTCTAAGTATTTTTCATATGCTTCTTTAATTTTTGAATAAATCTATGAGAATTTAGATACTACTACACACAGCACACATTCTCTCTCTCTCTCTCTCTCTCTCTCTCTCTATATATATATATATATATCTGTTTTTATATATCAAAATGTTAAAAAACACAGGCTATAGAAATCTTGATTAATACCACATAGCTAGAAAATGGCAGAACCAGCATATAGACCCAGAGTGTTTGTCTGTACAGCCCAAACACAACATGACTACACTATGATTTATCTCATATGACTTAAATTCAAATTTAATTTATATATATATATATATATATTCTCAATGATTGAGAACTAATTGAGTCTAATTGGATGAATCTTATACACAGTAAACAATTATGTTTTCTTGGAAAATTAACTTCTTTTTAAGCATGTGCAAAATGGAGACATTTTTCTTTCTAAAACACTATAAAAAAACCCCTGCATTTAGAAAAAAATCACTCCTAAACAGTTTTAAAATTCTGAGTAGAAACACACAATGTTGATTCATCCCACATGAGTATATTTTTACCTTCAAAGTTAAAATTTGGCATGGTAAAGTGAGTTCATGTTTCAATTACTACTTGTAAGCCAAAGTAATTATAATATATACAATATGAAAATATATAAATCAAAGATCAAATGTAAGACAAACATATTTAGAACAAGAGACAGAACATAAATACAAAATGGCAAATGTGTTCATTCCATGAGTCGGCTCACTGAGCTCTGATATACACAAAAGTGGGTGGCACCAGTCAGGAATTTTGCTTCTGTAGAAAAGAAGCATTTGAAAGGCCTCCATTTCAAGATGAAGTACTTGGATCAGACTCACAGATTACAACTAGGGGCTAGATTTAGGCCCCCTATGCTAAAGAATGGAAGTTGAAAAAACTGCCAAATGCGACCTACAGCAATTGCAAGTGCCAAGTTGAGGGATGGTAGGTAGAAGGCATTCCATGCTGGCTTAGTGACTAGATAACATTATCCAGATCACCATAATACAGTAACTGCCAAAGTAGAATATTAATTTTATATCTAAAAGAGAAAAAAACTACCAAAAAACAATGTACATCAATTAAATTAATTTTATGAAACATTCCAACAAATACTTTTAAAAGCTATATTAAAAATTTCAATTATATAAATGATCTATCAAACTGCGTTTAAAGGTAGCATGAAGTTACTAAAGGAAATAATATCCCACTACTATGAAAAGGGTTTGGAAATCATGACATGAAATATATTTCACTGATAGCAAAATATTTTTCAAAAAATGCTTTGCAAATCTCCAGACTGGATGAAGTCAAAGAGAAAACTGGTAAACTGAAGATAGCAAGAGAAATTCTACCAGCACATATGCAGAAAAATTTAGACATACAATGTGAAAGAACTCTTAAGAACCACGGAGGATACACTGAAAACCCCTAACATTCATATAATGAGTTTTTTTTTTTTTTAATTAGAGAGGATAGTAAAATAGAGGCGAAACTGCATTAGAATAAACAATTTTGATGTTTCAAAAATTGGGAGGGGACAATATGTGACCCCTGATAAAATGGGCATTTTTAATAATAAAGAGAAAAATAAATAAACCTATACCTAGATACATTACAGTGAAAAATGTCGTACATTAAGGGTAAAATAAGTCATAAAAACTCCTAGCAAAAAGGCATTTTAACAATAAAGGAGTGACCAACTGACAATGGATATTTCATTTACAACAATAGATGCCAAAAGAAAGCTGGGTAATATCTTCACACTGCTGAAAGAATATAACTCAAACATACAATTTTATATCCAAGCCTAATATTTTTCAAGAGTGAGCACAATAAAAATGTATTTCAGCTACAGACACACAGAATAACAGGAAATTTGATCACCCACAGAACCTGACTAAAGGATTATTAAAGAAAAATAAAATACTGACAGAAAGTATAAGATATAAAAAACTAATGAGAACATAATTGATATAATGTAGCAATAGATTTACCTATTTTAACATTTTTATTTTTAAAATTTGAATATTTAAATGCTAACAAGATGGAAGAAGGTTCTTCATATGAGGATTGATTTGTGATAAGGTTGCCATAAAGAGGGAAGGATAAAAGCATTTAATGAATGGATTTTCTTAGAAAAAAACTTTGTATCTTAAATATATGAAGGCAATCGGTAAACTAAAGCTTCCAAACCAGCAGAAAGCAAGTAACAAAAAAGGAATATTTAGGGCTTCCCTGGTGGCGCAGTGGTTGAGAGTCCACCTGCTGATGTAGGGGATACGGGTTCGTGCCCCGGTCTGGGAGGATCCCACATGCTGCGGAGCGGCTGGGCCCGTGACCCATGGCCGCTGAGCCTGCGCGTCCGGAGCCTGTGCTCCGCAACGGGAGAGGCCACGACAGTTGAGAGGCCCGCGTACCACAAAAAAAAAAAAAAAAAAAAAAAGGAATATTTAAAAAACGATGTCAATACTCCATTTGTGGGTTTGTATTGTGGTGAAAACACAATGATATCATAAGAACCTTCTAGCATTTGGGAGGAACAAATTAGTGTAAATGGTATCAACCTCGCCCTCCCTCTATAAACAACTAGAAACCTCACAATATATTTTTTTCTTGGTTAATCTGATTAAATATTTATTTATTAGTCTTATAATAAAAGAAATTTCAGTTTCATTGATTTTACTCTATCGTTGTTCAGTTTCACAGATTTCTGTTTTATTTTTGGTATTTCTTTTTCTTCTGCTTCCTTTAGGCTTAAATTGTTCTTCTTTCATTTGTTTCCAAAGCTACAAGCTTAAATTATTGATTTGATCTATTTCTTCTTTCCTATGTATGCACATATATATACTGACTGATAAAAATTTTCTTTTATGTACTGCTTCTACTGATTCCTACTCATTTTTATAGATTATATTTTTGTTTTCTTGTTCAACTGAAAATTTTTCTCTTGAGAATTGTTTTCTTCATCCATGTGTCATCTGAAATTATATTGTTTAATCTTTACATACTTTGGAATTTTTCAGCTATCTTCCTGTTAATTTCTAGTTTAATTCCATTGTGGTCTGAGAGTGTATTTGATATGTTTTGATTCTTTTAAATTTTTAAAGTATTTTCTATGAATCTGAGTGTGGTTTATTATCATAAATATTCTATGTGTTTTTTAAAATAATCAGTATTATGTGGTTTTCAGGTGAAATATTTTATAAATATCAATTATGTCAAGTTAATAATGGTGCTACTCTGGTTAATTATATACTTGTAGATTTTTTGCTTACTTAATCTATCAATTACCTCAAGAGGGGTGTTGAAGTATCCAACAGTAATAGTAAGTGGACTTTCCTTTCCTGCATTCAGTTCTATTAGTTTTCACCACACATATTTTTTGACACTCTGTTGTTAGGTTCATAGGATTTTAGTATTATTATACTTTTGGATAATTGACCAGTTTGTCATTATGTAATGCCTGTTTTTAATTGCTGATAATTTTCCTTGCTTTGAAGTCAGCTTTGTCTGAAATTAATAATTTATTAATTTCAGAAAATTAATTTTCTCTCTTTTCCTAGCATATAAATTGTACTTACTTTTAAAGTGGTTACCCAGGATTTTGCAACATACATTTACAGCTAAACAAAATTTCCTTTCAAAATACCATGTAGCACTTCCAAGGTGCTGCAGGTACATTATAACAGAGTATTCCAAATTCCTCCTCCCCTCCTTTATTGCATTACTGTCATTCATTTCATTTATCCATATACTAAAATCATTCAGTACCATTGTTCTTTGAACAAATAGTTATCTGTTAGATAAGTTGACAATAAGAAAAATAATATATTCTGTTTTACCTTAACAAAGTGTTTTTTTACCTTGTTTTCCTTCTTGTATGCACTTCCTTCTTTCCTTTCTTTAGATCCTATATCTGACATGTATTATCTTCCTTTTTTCTAAAGAACATCTTTGAATATTGCAGAAAAAGTCTACTGGCAATAATTTCCTCAGTTTTCAGTGTGTGAGGAAGTCTTCATATATCCTTTACTTTTAAAGTACAATAAAATTTCTCTGGATATGGAACTCTAGGTTAGTTTTTTGTTTTTTTTTCTTTTAATATTTTTAATTTTTCCTCTAGTTTCCTCTTCTTTGACTGATTTCTGAAGAGAAGGCTAATGTTATTATTATGTTTGTTTCTCTATAGGTAAGGTGTTGTTTTTTCCCCTGTCTTCTTTCAAGATTTTATCTCTATCTTCAGTTTTTTGCTGGTTCAATAAGATATGCATAGTTGTAGGTTTTTTTTTTTTTCTTCTTCTTTTTGTTTTTTTCTTTTTTGTCTTTATCCTACTTGGTATTCTCTGAGTTTCCTGGATCTCAGGTTTGGTATCTGTAATTTTGGGAAAAAAATATCTGCTACTATCACTTCAAATATTTCCTTTGCTCTGTTCTCTCTTTCTTCTTCTTTGGAACTGCTGTTAAGAGTATGTTACATCTTTTCAAATTACACCACATTTCTTGGATATTCCATCCTTTTTTTTTTTTTTTTTTTGCGGTATGCGGGCCTCTCACTGTTGTGGCCTCTCCCATTGTGGAGCACAGGCTCCGGATGCACGGGCTCAGTGGCCATGGCTCATGGGCCCAGCCACTCCATGGCATGTGGGATCTTCCCAGACCGGGGCACGAACCCATGTCCCCTGCATTGGCAGACAGACTCTCAACCACTACGCCACCAGGGAAGCCCCATCCTTATTTTTAAATTAACTTTTCTCTTTGCATTTTAGTTCATGATGTTTGTATTGACATATCTTCAAGCTTACTTACTGATTTTTTCCTCAGCTGTATGTAGTCTATTAATGAGCCCATTAAAGGTATTCATTATTTTTGTTACAATGATATTGATTGCTAGCATTCCTTTAGTTTGTCTAAGTTCTCTCTCTAGTAATCACAAAATTTGTGTCATATCACTGTCTTGTTGTAACGCTTTGCCTCCAAAACTGTGTGTACGCCATTAGCGTGCCATGTAATTTTTGTTGAAAGTCAGGCCTCATGTATAGAGTAATAGGAAATGATATAAATAGACTCTTATTGTGCGGTTTTAGTTTAATCTGACTAGGAATTGGGCTGTATTTAGAGTTTACTATAGCTGTAGTTCCCAGAGGCTTCAAATTCCTTTAGTGTTCTTGTTTCTGTCTCTTGTATTGTCTTTGAGTTCTGCTAAGAATCTTTCTTCAATAGAGTCTGAACCTTGTTCTTTCAGCTTTAATCCACTGTTATACTGGAGTCCTATTGCTGTGATGTAAGGTGTGGGAGACAGGAATCTTAATCATAGACTTTTAGTAGGCCTGTGTCTATGGGCTGTGCTCTTCATAAGCATTAGCTTCTTCTCATCCTTATGTAAAATAGGGAGGCTAAGGAGGACTACAGTTGGACGATTGCTCTTCTCCAGGAAGAATAAGGCTCTGGTAAAGTCTCTTCCTCAGAAAAAAATAGTCTTTTGGTAAGGAAAATGCTCTTGGAGTATTTCAAAATGGTTACTTTTCTATCCTCCTTCCAGAAACAGAAGTGGATTTTTCTTGACTTTTCATGGTAAAGACCCTTTAGTTAGAATCTGAACCTTACAGTTCTTTTAGCTATAATCCACTATTGTTTTACTGTAGCTCTTCTGGTCTGGTGGTAAATTGTGGGACAAGAGAAGTGTTCCTGTGATTAAATCTCCATCTATTAATAGGACTGTGCCCATGTGCTGTGACCTTCAGAACTGTGTCTTAGCTCCCCCTTCCACCCTCTTACACTGTCTGCTCTTAAATGAGACAAGAAAGATAGAAGACATTGGAATCAAGTAAACATTCTTTCTCCAAGTGGGGTAAAGCTCTGGTAAAATCTCTTCTACTGTAGAATAGACCTTTGTTATGGCAAATACTCTGTGCAAGCTTCAAAATGCTTACTTTTCCCTTCTTCCTGTCAGAAACAAAAAGGGATTTTTCTTGGCTCTTAATGTGAAAACCTAGTGGCATTCTTTGAAGTAAAACCCATATAAGTATGGTGCCCCTCTAAGACTGCAGCCCCGAGGAATTTCTCACTTCATAGTCCACAGCCAGCTTTCAGTGATTCACCAAGATTACCACTTATGTACGTCTACCAGCTTATGGCTTCTCTGACTTCTGCTTCAGGTAAATTAAACACAGTTGTGGTTCTCTGAATCTGTCTGTCCAGATTTCTAAGTAGTGATTTTCTGTGAGAATTAAATCACCTGATGAATACATAAAAGGTCACTGATTCAGATTTTCAAGTTTTTGTTGTTGTTGTCAGGGTGAGAGTGAGACTTCCAAGCTGTATCTAAGTTCAAACTGAAAACAGAAGTCAATTTGATTTAATTTTAATCTACAGGTACCTCCTGAATCCTTTTATCTTTCTTACAAATAACTATTAAAGAACTCAGGCTCCTTGAGCTGTGAGTTTCCCACAATTGGGGTTTGGGGTGATTAAATATTCATGGCTCAGTTCAATAAGTTCTTGATCCTCTCTACTTCCTGCAAATTATCTGTTGGACCCAGGAGTTCCAGTTCAGGTTAATTCTCTTTTTCAATGTATTATAATGTATGGTGTATTCTTGCATTAGGAGGTTCATAGTAGCTTGTTGTCTCCTTGTGGTTTTAGCAGCCATTGAGACGCAGTGTACAGATCTATGAATCGGATATTTAAAAATGCCAATAGCCTAATTCTGTCATATTATTTTATTTATTAGCTTCAATACTTTTATATATAGATGCTTGCCATCAGATTTTATTTGGATAAGCAGTAATACAGCTTATTTAGGAAAGCTGCATAAGTGGTGGCAAAGTTTTAAAAATATTATTATTAACTTACGGATTTTAATGTCTTGGTGGGCTTTATTTCATTGCAATTATTATCTTCATTGAATCTTAAATTATCCCTTATTGGCCAGTGTGGGTTTCTGTAAATTGTCTCCTGGGATCTTTTGGCAGAACCATAGTAGTCTTGCTGGTTTCCATATTATTTGCTACATCAAGGCTGGTAAAGACTTATCTTGTAAGTTTCTTGGTCAAGACCTAAAATCAACCATTTATCCAAAAATACCTCATACTTTTTTGGGAGGAATGATAATTCAATCTCACAATCTGGGTGCTGGGCAGGCTAATTGCTGCAAGGCTGGTCATTTTTTAGGCCTTTTTACGGAACAGAATTAGGATGTTTAAAGATAAAGTAACCCTAATGAATTCACACTGAACTTCCAACTCAAAGTTAGGACTAAGAGTTCTTGCTATACCCCTTCTTTATCACATATCACACTGTGGATCATGACTTTCAAAGACATAGGAAGTGACAGAATTAGAATATCCCATAACTACCAATTTGCTTGATCCTATATTAAGCATTGCACAGCTTCAGAATAATGATACTACCACCACCAGTAAGCCTATTGAAAACAGTGAAAATATTTCTGCATGTATGTTTCTTATTCTTCCACTTTTGAAATAGTTGTACTGTATCTACACTGCCAGCATACAATACCTATTGTATTCTATATTTTCTCCCTTTAAATCTCATTAGTTTTCACTTTTATAAATAACTACGCATTTAATGCTCATCTGCAGTTTTGTTTTTTGTTTTTTTTTTTTTTTGGCGATACGCGGGCCTCTCATTGTTGTGGCCTCTCCTGTTACAGAGCACAGGCTCCGGACTCGCAGGCTCAGCGGCCATGGCTCACGGGCCCAGCCGCTCCATGGCATGTGGGATCTTCCCGGACCGGTGCATGAACCCGTGTCCCCTGCATCGGCAGGCGGACTCTCAACCACTGTGCCACCAGGGAAGCCCCTCATCTCCAGTTTTGATTATTTAGAACATTTCCGTAATAACATTCCTGAAGAGGGATTCATGAAAACAACCTTTCCAGAATTCTTGCACAGTGATAAGATTTGCACCATTTATATTTGAAAGTCAGTTTTGCTGGATTGTAAAATCATTGTCTCACACTTTCTTTGAGTATTTTAGTTTTGTTACTCTATTTACTTCTAGCCAAAGCATTGCTGTTGAAAGATAATCTTATTTTCTTCCTACTTATATAAGTTACAGGCTCCTTCTTCCAAGATGCCCCCAAATATTTTCTGAAGTCCAGCAGTTTTACTAGATTATGTGTTGTTGTTAGTCATTCTGGATATGATTTTTGCTTTTTCAATATATAGTTCATGTATTTTCCTTTTTTAAATTTCAGATAAGTTTTTTTTTTTTTTTTTTTAGCTGCACGACATGTGGGATCCTAGTTCCCTGACCAGGGATCAAACCTGTGCCCCCTGCATTGGAAGCACAGAGTCTTAACCACTGGACTGCCAGGGAAGCCCCCAGAAAAGTATTTTTTTTTCCAGAAAAGTATTTTTGAAATAAAAGTTTTAACAAATATTTTGTTCCTCTGGTTTGGTCTTTTTCTTTAGTAACTATTCTGATCTATGTGATGGATCTTCTTTGTCTATATAGTCTTTCAAACTTCTCAGAGCCACCTCATCTGTTGTTTTACACAGCCGTTTCAAACACACATGAGTCTATATGGTTCAAGCCTCTTAGAACTTACTGCTGGCCCCTTGCATTAAACCATGATTTGATTGGGCAAAACTCCTAATAGCTCCAGCTGCCATTCTTAAATTACTGCTCTGTGCATTCTGTGCTGTACATTTTGAATACTGGAATGGAGGACATTTAGGACTTCTCTTGTTTTCAGGTTTTGCTTCCTTCTGTTATGTCCATCTTTCTCTTTTGCAGATGCTGATGGTGTACCCACTCACTTACACCTAGGTGTTCAGGAGGATATCTTTTTATCTAATTTGATGTAAATGGTATTTTTGGGTTTTGATGTTGCTATCTACTTGCTTTATGTGTCTTTATATAGGAATTCCAGAAAATTCAAATACTAAGCATGTACAAAAACATGTTGATGCTGCCGTAGGGTTGTCAAATTTTCTGGATCAAGTTAAGTATGTATTTACTGTTTTAGAAAATAGAAAAAGAGAATTAGCTATGTCTCTCCTTTAAGAGGACACTGAAACTTTGGTAAAAAACTTCTTTAGTCTAGAAGAGTACAAGAAAAAGAAAATTATCTCCCAATATCCACATAAAATATAAAAAAATTGTATATAAATTACTAGTAGATATAAATTAGAGTTCAATATCAGAAAAAAATATATAGGATTCACAGACAATACATTACTTATATACCACAATGTATGAAGAAAAAGCACTGGAAAATATCTAAAATTCATTATTTAATTTAAAGAGGAAATTCAGCAAAGTAATTTTAGAAGGGAACTTCTTTAACTTTAGCTTCTTTAACTTCTTTAACCACTGTGTTTTTCTGCAGGTTTTCCATGATCTACAGAGAATGGTCAAGCTAAAAGAGAGAAATTTAATAAAGAAGTAACAGAAGAGAAAATCCAAAAGATCAATTAGGTGAAAATGTTCAATTTTACTAATTGTTTAAGAACAATAAATTATTGTTATAATAGGCATCACTTTACATCCATTGAATTGGCAAACATTGAAAAGTCTGACAAATAATTTTCAGAAAAGATGTGGCGAACAAGGAACACTCATGCATTTTTGAGAGATATTTGACAATATGCAATACAATTTAAGATGATCAAACCCTGTTATTCAGGAATTCCCTTTATTACTTCTTACAAAATCACACATATGTGCACAGATAGTTACAGATATATTAATTTCCATATTTCACAATAGGAAAATAGTTGAAAACAACATGTGTCAATCACCAGAACAGATAAAGATATTTTGATATATTCATATACTGTGTAAAATATTGTGTAGAAGATAAAGAGTAAGTTGTATATATGTCAAAAATAAAGAACAGAAAATTCAAGTTGCAGGATTATGCATGTATACAGATACATGCATTAGATTCCAGATATATAAATAATAGCCTATATGCAAAATGATAATAGACTATTTATGATTAAGTAAGTATTTAGCAAAATATACACCAAAATCATAAACTTTGAATTCATGGTAAAAGTTACCACTCAGGTGAGAAAAAGGAAGTGAGATTAGGTAGAAGAACATATAGACCTTACCTATCTCTGTCACATTTTAATTCTTGGAAGATGTGAAATAAATATGGCATAATAACTAGTGCTGGTAGAACCAAGAGTGTACAGGAGTATTTGTTATGTTATTCTTTAATCTTTTCTACATCATTTGAAATATTTCACAATAAAGAATTTTTGTTTCAATAAAAATGTTTACTTGTATAAATGTTTTGTTATACATATGGGGAGGAATAAGATATCTTCCAGAAAATGGCACTTGTAAACATTTGCACTGACAGATTGCTATTTTGGAGAAATCCTAGTGGGATAGCTACTACAATGCCAAGAAAAGCACTAGCAGATGCACTTACAGCTGGAGCAAGAAAGCCACACATGCGGTACAATCACACTTGGCAATGAGAAAGAACGTTGGAGTCTGCATTGTCTCCCTTTTCTGTTCGTTTACTTTTCTTTCTGTTTAGTTAACAAGGCAGAGAAACCTAGAGTCCTCTCCCAATGTAGAGCATGTACAGAGAAAACAGCAATGGAAATGAGGAGGCAAAGGTTGGTCTCTTAATATTGCTTCAACTCAGTAATTTAAAATTTTAAGTCATAGTCCTTGGCACTCATTCCAACAGCTAGTAATTAACAATGCTTCCTATAGAAAATGCTAGCAGTAGCTTCTGTTTTAAGCTTTCTTTATTCAAGAAATTCCAGAGATGAGAGACGGGGGGAATCTTTATACACACATTTAAAATTACAATATTAGTCTTAAAGAAGAAATTGGAAAGATTTTGTTTTCAAGAAAAATGTACCATATTTAGAAATACAAAGAAAACAATACTTAGGAAATTTAAAAATTAACACGAGAAAAACTAAATAATAGTAGGCTTCAAAAATTTTAAATGTGACCTATATTAGGCTAGTGAAAGCATATATTTATTTTGCATTTCACATTGTTCCATGACATAAAAATGTATGAAATTGCTCCAATTCATTTTATCAAGCTAATATAAGCTTGAAGTTACACAATTCAAAGACAATCACGTACACACGTGCATATGAAGAAACAAAAAGCAACACAAATTTATGAATTAAAAAAAAAAACTCCAAAAAAATAGTTGAAAACTAAGGATATATATATATATATATATATATATATATATATATATATATATATATATATATATAACTATATATATAACTATTTGACATCAGCAGGTCATTTTGTTTCTTCCATGAATGCTACAATATTTCTTGTTTCTATCTCAGAAATTATAACACTAAAAAAATTCTTCACAATGGCATGTAGAAATAAAATAATTATAAATAACACTAAAAGAGAACTATAAGTAAACATTTGCAAAACTTCACTAAAGAAAATAAAACTGAGACACATAAAGTTTAAGAGAAATTGTCTAAAGACACAGCAAGGGAAAGAGATGAGGTCTACATTTAGATTGTGGGAAAATTGAGCTAAAACCACTGCACCATATTGCTGGCTGCATGTTATTCTAATCACTATTTTATACGTAGGGAACAAAACCAACTGAGATAAATTCGAGTACAAAACAAAAGTTCGTAAGAGGCCACAATGGTGAACAATGTTTACTTATGCATAGTAATTTAAACACTATTGATTTAGAACCACACCCACACCCAATTCTGATATGATCATTTCAAGCATGGGGCCAGGAAAGGTACTGAGAGTGCTCTTGGGATGAAGGTGGTGGTTGGAAGCTGGTCTGATTAAATTCTTATTTCTTACTTTCATAGCCACCTAAATATTGATATTAGATTTTAACCTCCCTGAAACAAGGATTTGTATCTATTTGCACAGATGTATCATCACTGCCAGAACACATCTTGGCACATGCAAGAGTTCAATAAATATTTACCTAAAGAAAGATGTAAGCAGTGGAAGCTGAAAATGGCAAGTAAAATCAAAGCCATGGATAAGGTAATCATTGCTTCTTGAACCATATGTGTCCTTAGAATGGGTTTTCATGGAATAGAAGATTTTGTCCTCCATGTAGTAGCACCATTTTGGGGATCACTTGAAGTGACTCTTCTCTTTTAGGTTGATTTCTAGCATAATTTTTCATGGAGCAGTCCATACTCCACTCATCCTGCTTCACTAGGGTGACCTTACCTACACTTCTTGGGTAAAATATTTTCAATTTAATTATTTCTCCTTGCTACCTTTCATGGTGCTTCTTCCAGAAGAAAGTGTCAAATTTCCCCCTCCCCAATCCTGTGAGTAGAGTCTGCACATATTATTGCCCTCACTTTTACTCCAGAACTCAAAATGGCTTCACATCTTCAGATTTTTCTAGGAAATAGTGCCTGTGCCTAACCATTCCAGGAAACACATGTCAAGTTATATGAATAGTTAGCTTGATTTGGTTATCTTCATTTGGTTCAAAATAGGATAATGATTACTGATACCTGTCTCCCTCTGTAAGCTTCTAGGTTCTCTTTTTTTCTCCAGTGACATTTCACAGTGATGTGCTTCTTTGCATTTTTTTTTTTTTCCTCTCTATTTTGCTTGGCACTTGGTAAGCTCAAATGAAAATGAATATCCTTCAATTCTGGGAAAATTTCCTGAATACTTTATTTGGTAATTTCCTCCCCTTTCCTCTGTTCTTTCTGCTTGGGATCCCTATGGTTAAGATATTGAATTCCTAGGACAAATGCTCCAGTTTCCTAACCTGTTCTTTCTTATAACTCATCTCTATATTTTGTTGTTAAAGTTTTATTTTGTGAGAATTTTTTCAAAATTATTTCCACCAAAACCTCTGGAGAGTTCTTCATTCCTGCAACACATTTTTTTAATTTCTAGAGATTTTCATGGTTTTATGAATGCTCCTTATTTATAACACCTATTCATATTTCATGGATGAAATATCTTCTCTTGTCTTTTGAGGACATTATGTTATGTTTAATATGTTTTCTTCTACTCATTGCATTGTTTCTTCTTGATTTCCTTTTATTCTCTTTGATTTTGGTCTCTGTCTCCTGTTGCTTTTACTCAAAAGTCTGGGATTCAGTGGCCCATTCATACATAAGAATGTTGACTGTTAGTTTGATTGTATGGAGAGTCTTGCTGAATGGTGGGCCTTCTCCCAAAACTGGCTGAGCCATAACACTGGGTGAACCCACTTGTTAGTATCTGGTGGTCTTTTCATCTTAGACTTATTGGTCTCCTCAGAAAGAAACCTTTCATCTTTTCCTCAGAAGATAAAATGTTTGCCCAAAGTTTTTATAAAGTGGAGATGAAACTGCAAAAATGCATCTCTGGGGGTTCTGAGGAGCTCTGGTTCTTTATGTCTCAGCACAGAAAGAATTCAGCAGGAGGTAAAGCGATAGATAAGAAGTGATTTATTAGAACAGCATGCTTGAGAGGTTTACAAGCAGCTGGGCAAGAGGGTGCCACCCTGAGAACTTAGTGGGCTACAGTTTTATAATCAAAGAAAAAATGGGGAGGGAGAGAAGACAAACTTCTTTCTCATTCTTGAGTATACATCAAGCTTCTATCATCAGTTCCTCCTCCACATTGGGTGGAGGAGTTTTCTTATCCCTACATGGTCAAACTGGGACTGTCATGGCACAATGGAAATGAGCAAAAAAGTAGTAACATACACTAAAATATGGTAAATGATCTCAGGTTTCAGTATAATGCTACCTTTTCCTTATATTTTTGTTTTTAGTGCGTGCAGAGGAGCGTGTCCTAGGAATCATTAACTTACTGACCTCACTGGGCAGGATATGGGTCTTTCACCATTGTTTTATTGTTTTGTGGTATGTCTCATACTTCTGTTGTATGGTTTTGTTGCTACGCAAGCTTGCTTGGTTTAGCTGTTAAGCAAGCCTGTTTCCTTGAGTGATCATTTACCTACAGGGATCTCCCATACTTTTCTCTACTTACAATCCTCTAGTAGGATTAACTATTTAATCACATGAATGCCATCATTTAATGTGCATATTTCCCCTAATCTTGTTGTCAAACACAAGTTCATTTGCTGGATGCACAGTGAGGCCAAAAAATTCTAAATGTTAGAATTTTGAGCAAAGTTTATTAGTCAAGGAGACACCAACCCAGATGATGTGAGATCTAGACTTTTCTGAAATCCATCTTGTTGGCTGGTCAAGGTGTAAGATTTTTAAAGGCCAAGGAACAAAGGAGGGGGTAGGAGGGAGTTACTTGTCTCTGTGAGCCCAGCTTCCCCATAGGATCTCAGCTGCAGACTTTTTGTCACTATCTTGTGAGTTATTTTGTCCCTGATGGTCATGATTATGCTATATGTCCCTACAAAACAGGCTTACTAAGGTCTGGTGATCCTTTAACTTCTAGAGCAGAAGCGATAGTTGAGGCATTTTATTATTTGTTTAGGGACTGCATGATGGTTCCAGAGTTTCAATTCTCAACTGACACTCCAGGTGTCATTAACTATTAAGGCTATTCAGGGCCAGCTGGTTGAAGCCATAGGACATTATCTCAGTAGTTTGGGGTTATGAATCAAGGTACTGGTTTAAGATAATAATCATGTAAAAGATTATGCTGGGCTTAGGGCAGGCAGGAAAACTTAAGGGCTAGTAAGCAAGTTAAGAAGGAAGGAAAAACAAGACTTTTTGGGGTCTGTTATAACAGGACAAGAAAGGGACCAGAGGTTAATCATAAACTTGGCAGAGCAACTCAGATTTAGGGGGATTTGGTTTCATTCGCCCATGTTCAGGATGGCTCTGCCTGTGACCCTCTGGTTTAATTTATCTAAACATGGATTTGAACATAAGACTGTCTGACTCAAGTCTGTCCTAGTATTAATTGATACTTCCTAAGAAGTTTACAGTCTCTAACCTAAAATTCTTTACAACCTAGAATGAGAAGTATCTTATACGAAAAATATGGGGTTTTTTGTTTGTTTGTTTTTTTAAAGCTAGAGGTATATATTTCCACAGGAAATTACAGGCAAACTATATTGAATTTGAACAGAAAAGGGGATTGGATTGTTTTTCCTAAACACAATATTGGAAGGACCATGGAGAAAATAAGACTACCCTTCTCATTAAAGATAGGCCTATATCAGCCTTTAGGATCTCCATTAAAAATCACTTCTATGAACACACCTCCCAAACTGAAACAACTTTCTCACCCTTAATATTCACAACACCATTTTATATTTTTCTACTGATCAGTTTGAATTTGCATTTTCTTTCAAAATCATGAATACCTGTATAGTGTATCCTTAAATTATTACTAAATGTTTAAATGCAAAATCTAAAGCTGTCATAGTTGGGGGTCTTAAGTTGTACAAAGCGAGTTGACACAGAGCTACAGAGAATTTTATCATGCAGACCTCAACTTAGTATCTCTTATCTGTCTAATCTTCCATTATATCACAACACTGTTAAATATGTTAATCTCTCTGGAGGTTAGAAATTTGGTAACAATAGTTTGGGTTTTTTTTTTTTCTTAAGAGCACTCTTGGAAACAATAAACAATCTTGGTGTTTCAAAGTACATAAACCTGTAAGGTAGATAATAACAATATTTGGAAATGAAGCTATAAAAGCAAATTATAACGCTTCATTTAACTTTTGAAACATAAGCAAATGCAGAATGACAGACTCTTTTGCACAGCAAAGGAAACCATAAACAAAATGAAAAGACAACCCTAAGAATGGGAGACAATATTTGCAAATGAAGCAATTGACAAAGGATTAATCTCCAAAATATACAAACAGCTCATACAGCTCAATATCAAAAAGACAAACAATCCACTCAAAGGAAAAAAAAAAAAAGTGGAATATTTAAATAGGCATCTTTCCAAAGAAGATATACAGCTGGTTAAAAAGCACATGAAAAGATGCTCAACATCACTGATTATTAGAGAAATGCAAACCTAAACTACAGTGAGGTATCACCTCACACAGATTAGAATGGCCATCACCAAAAAATCTACAAACAATAAATGCTGGAGAGGGTGTGGACAAAAGGGAACCCTCCTACACTGTTGGTGGGTATAGCCACTATGGAGAACAGTATGTAGGTTCCCTAAAAAACTAAAAATAAAGCTACCATATGACGCAGCAATCTGACTCCTGGGCATATACCCAGAGGGTTTTCATAATTCAAAAAGATACATGCATCTCACTGTTCATTGCAGCACTAATTACAATAGACAGGACATGGAAGCAACCTAAATGTTCATCAGCAGAGGCATGGATAAAGAAGATGTGGTACATATATACAATAGAATATTACCCAGCCATAAAAAAGAAATGAAATAATGTCATTTGCAACAACATGGATGGACCTAGAGATTGTCATACTGAGTGAAGTAAGTCAGACAGAGAAAGACAAATATCATATGATATCACTTATATGTGGAATCTAAAAAAAGGCTACAAATGAACTTATCTACAAAACAGAAATTGAGTTGCAGGTGTAGAAAATATACTTATGGTTACCAGGAGGTTAGTGGGGGAGGGATAAATTGGAAGATTGGGATTGACATATACACACTACTAAATATTAAATAGATAACTAATAAGGACCTACGGTATAGCACAGGGAACTCTACTCAGTACTCTGTAATGGCCTTTATGGGAAAAGAATCTAAAAGAGAGTGGATATATGTATAATATATGTATAACAGATTCACTTTGCTGTATACCTGAAACTAAGAAAACATTGTAAATCAACTATACCCCAATAAAAATTTTTAAAAAGACTCATGCCTGTAAGGCTGTGCTTGATCTTAATACAGGATCTCCAGGAGAACCACCTCTAGAAGAGAAGGCTACCTGTTCTTGCTTCAGTTTAACATGTTGTTGAAACTTGCAAATGCCATGCACATTTGCAAGAATGTCAGTTACAATATTGTCTATAGGAAACAGCAATTTTATCAATAAATTTTTGCTGTTGATTTCCACTTGAAAGAAAAAGAATGACACACTGCAATTAATTTATCAGATCTGATACAGAAGGTTAAGCATCTGACATAGGCCAATGTGAACTTTCCAAAGTTAATAGATCATTTATATCTAAAATAATAAAATAAGAGGATTCAAACCAGAATCAATTACAAGATATTTTTATACCTTGTGCTGGCATTGTGGCAATTAGATCTGTACATAAATTTTACATATATGTTATGTATGTATTACAATATATTATGCGTTTTAATCATTTTATATAAAATTATTTGGTTGTATTTATAAAGTGCTGAAAAAAGAGAGCACTAATGGTTAAAGTACTTAAATAAGCTGGATTCAAGATATAATTACCTCAAGAGTCTGGTGTACAGGTGAAGAAAATGTATACAATGGGGCATATCAAAAGTAGGCAAATGTGTAAATATACTATACACATGCCTGTGAACATACAATATGAAAATATAAGAAAAATTGGAGAATATTCACTACAAAAAATTTACTGTACATAACTCTCTATCTAATAAAAAATGACCACATCATCATTCCGTATTAAATGTGATGGGTACCAGTCTTTCATCAAGTCCACAAATGAG
Source organism: Pseudorca crassidens (assembly GCF_039906515.1). Classification (NCBI taxonomy): domain Eukaryota; kingdom Metazoa; phylum Chordata; class Mammalia; order Artiodactyla; family Delphinidae; genus Pseudorca; species Pseudorca crassidens. The sequence continues at coordinate 22,066,460 of NC_090309.1, read as the reverse complement.
TCTTTAAGTGAAAAATCAAGTCAATCTATTTATGTACACAGAAACCATATCTCTGAAGAACTGTCTTCATGAAGGAAATTTATGTTAACAAGAAATGAAAAGTTTTTGTTTATGGATCTATAAAACTGGGAAAAAGGCACAGCAGACAATTTGAAATAAAATAGAAATCTGTCTTTACTCATGTTAAACCTAAAGTAATAAAAAGACAACTTGTTGGAAGTGAACTGGAATAAGAAAAATACTAGGTTAAATAATAGGGAAGATGTTAGGCTATAAGAAATATCTGACATAATCTATATAGAGCAGAAAAGAAGACAATGTTATTTAAACAAATTTTAATGCATTCACTTTTACAATATAGAGATGTGGTAGGGCAAAAGAATTCATTTCAGCAGTTGTTGGCTGTTTTACACAAATGATTTAAAATCTTTTTGTTTTGTAAAAGGAATCTGCAAGTTGATCTATATAAAAGAGATTTCAATTAAATTTGAAACTAACTTTAATAATGTAAAATAAATTTTCTTATTAGCTTCTGTGAACTGACTTTAGTATTTAGTTGGAAGGGTGCTCCTGAATTTGAGGAAAATATGAATGATAAGTAACGGGACGGAGATGAGTCTGCACAAATTATTTGCAGGTAGGAGCCCAAAATGAATGAAGGCAAGGGAGGAATGTATTGTGATTCAGACAGCCAAAGAACTTTAAGAATGTTGATGTCAGGGGACCAGTTTGAAGTCATATCATCTTATGTGCTGTGCTGTATTCTTGCTTCAGTATGTCTGAAAATCTCATTAATGTCAGTTTCCTAGGCATAATGCATATGCAAGAACCTAGAAAATGTGTCTGACAGCAGAATAAAGGGAGAGCTGTACTCAAGTACAGTGAATGAAGTCTGAAGACAAGACAGCAGCTTCCGGAGTAAAGATGAGACAGAATTGAGCAAGATCTTAAATTGTCTCAGAGCAGGAATTCACTGCTCTGAGATTCTCCTTCATTAATCCTTGGAAAAATTGTGGAGGGGATTTGATTGGTTTTAATATAAAGAATAATAAGAATACTATTAATTATTGTGTTCTAAATGGGAGAGTAAATACCCCTCTCAGGGTCTCTAAGGACCACTCCAACACAGCTGTGAAAATTACACGAGGAGAGACATATGAAAAGATTATATATACTCACAGGTCCTAGAAAGAGGGGTATGGCATGCCCAGAGGGCCACACAAAGTCATCCAAAAGCCTGAATTTTGGTCAGAGCAGGCAGAAAGAGAATAGAGCAAGGATCATGGGCAAGTGCCTTTATGGAATGTCATGTGTGTTGTAGCTTGTGGTACATGGGAATCATTCTTGTTGGGTAATTTCAATGTAACTGGGTCAACATGGAAAGGAGGGAGGAGTAAAATGAAGAAGTCATCATGAAGCTTATTGTTTAAACACACATGTTGGGGATGGGTTCAATAACTAGGTAAAAGTTCAAAACAAGAGGGAAGGGTACTGGCACTCAGGGAGTCACTGAGGCAACAAATAACTGTTTACATTATAATCATAATGGTTAATATTTATTGAACATTTACTAAGTGCAGGGCACTGTTCTAAGTGCTTTTATTTGTATTAGCTCACTTAATCTTCACAGCACCCCTATGAGGAAATGCTCTATTATTTATCCCCATTTATCAATGAAGAAACCAGGCAGGCAGAGGTTCTCTTGAGGTTATCATATATTGTCAAACTGATGAGATAGGGATTTGGTTAAAAATAAATCACTACCTCCAGAATGTTCAAAACAGAAGGACACAGAAATGCTTAATATACATAGTTCCATTTTTAGATATCAGATGCAGCTGGTTTAGGGAGAAAAATGTGGGTTTTTCAGCATAAGTCCTCCAGGACCAAACACGTTCTCAGAGATAAGAAAATTCAAAAAAATAAAAATAAAATTATTTTACAAAGTTCTGGAAGCTGACTATTAAACTAGCTGTGAATGAAAGTATACAAAACACATAGCAGAAAGTCAACACTTTTCTAGAATTTGGGCCATTAAAGAAAATAAAGACAACTACAAATTATTTTACAAAGTTCTGGAAGCTGACTATTAAACTAGCTGTGAATGAAAGTATACAAAACACATAGCAGAAAGTCAACACTTTTCTAGAATTTGGGCCATTAAAGAAAATAAAGACAACTACAGGGTGAAATAAAGAGTTACTTCTCGTTGCTTGTTGATTGTTTGTTTGGTTGCTGGTTTGAACTGTTTTCAACTTTAGAAGAAACACTTTGAAAGCCGAAAGGAAGAAGTCAAAGAAAGGCAAATGATTGAAAAGTCTGGAAAAAGATGTGTAATTGATACGGCAATTTCCCTGAGGAGGTAACAAGAGGTGGGGTCAAGAGAATAGGCAGAAAGTTTACCCTTAGAGAGAAGAAAGTTATATTAACTAGGGGATACTTTGGAGTAGAGAGGGAAATTATTGCAATGGTAATAAGGAAGATTCAGGATGAATCTGGTTTCAGCAAGAATTTATTGAACATGTAACTTTGTTCTTAGCACTGTACATGTTACAAGAAAAACTTCAGAGAAATCAAAGATGCTTTATGACCTTAACATGTTTTCCAGTTACAATATTCAACCTACTGGAGAGTTGAAATGGTAGAGATGAGAGAAGTTATAGTCGTTCAGACAAGATCATCATTCTGTTTCAGTTATTTGATTTTTTTAGATGCAAGAAAAGGAAAATAGTTCCCAAAGTAAATGTCTTGATAAAAACATAAACTTAAAAAAGCCTAACAGGGAGAAATAGCTTTGCTTTTCTTATTATTTATACCTTATTTCTCATAAAGTCAGGGAATATGACAGGACATTTTAAGATAAAGAGCATTTTTTTCTTTTAAATCAAAATTGTCTCATTAGGAGTAGATAATATAAAAAAGTAATCTTATGAAAATTATGGTACGTTTCATCCAGTTCTATAGCAAGAGAAAAATTAATATGGGATCAAAATTTTTGTTTTATCATAGTTAGATTTATATTGTAATTATGAAAATCAAATCATATATATGTTTAAATGTTAATATTTTTCTAAAATGAAAATAATATGTTAAAATGATAACATAACATATTATATTATAATTAATATAATATTTCTAAAAGGAGTAACTTCAAGCATATTTGTCATCATGGATCATTGCCTTACCACTATGTCTTATTTGTATTAAAATTTAAATATATTAACCACAACACTCACTTGAAGCTACCAGATGTCACTGTTTTGGACATGATACCTTCATCACTATTGATATGACATAAGTATGAAGAAATAATTAAACATTCTGGTAAAATTATTTTCCAGCAAAATTATGACAAAAATGATAGTGTTAGTGAAACTGAGCAGGACCATGCGGGGCCTTCCCGGGCATGAAAGACTTTCTGTGTCCCCATTTCTTCTTTGTAGAAAAAAGGCTTTCAGCCTCCTAGACCTTCCCTGAGCTTCAAAGGGCAGATTTACACAGTTACTAATTAGGAGAGTGAGAGAATGTAGAAAGAAAGAGTGCAGGGTTGGGGCCTGGGCCTGGTTCCTCCTGAGGGAATGTACATAACAATCTGACATATATCTCTGAGTTCTTGTAGAGGATCTAAGGTCCCCACCCAGATGGAGGATGGAAACTTCAGGTTGAGCACAAGTTTGTGGACCCCAGACTGGCTGGAACCAGAGGTTGATGACTGAGATTCCTAGAACACCACACTGTTACATCATCACCAACCAATCGGAGGAGGGTTACATAACCTGCAGGCCTTCCCTCAACTTTTGTCTATAAAAACTTCTTCTTTTAAACCCATTGGGGAGATTAGATTATTTGAGCATGAGCCTTCCCATTCTCCTTGCATGGCCCTTGCAATAAATCCTTCTCTGCTCCAAACTCTGACACCTCTGTTTGGCTTCACTGTGCATTGGGCACAGGAACTTGGGTTCAGCAACATTAGAATCTCACCAAAGGTCACCCAAACAACTGTAAATAATATTCATACATACACACAGAGGAGGAAAAAATCATGTTTACATGATGGTCTCAATTTTACTTGCTTTATAATCAAGGATACCATCTTATTTTTTACCTCATCTTAAGGACAATTTACAATGATTAGCTCATTGTAAGTATTTTAAAAACACCTAAAACACAGCAAGGTTAGAGTTAGGGAAACAATCTTAAAGGCCATCTTGTGCAATCCACTCTTTCACAGATGATGGTAAAAAAAAAATCTGCTAATAAAAATATTTGGCTTGCTATCTAATGATCTTGACTACATATTCAGAAATACATTTAGCATTTCTCACATAATATCACAATGTTCCTTATTGGCAAATTTTTCATCTGTGGGCCCCATAACATATTTGACCCATGGTAAAATAAGAAAAAGACAATTAAAAATATATATGTGTGTATATATATATATATATATATATATATATATATATAAAAAATTGAATTTTTCAAGCATATATAAATATTCTTTAAATATATCTAATTTTTACTCTTTTATCACAAAGAGTAATACACAATAATCATGGGAAAATGTACAGGAAACCTTCAATATGATGGAGGAGTAAGATGTGGAGATCACCTTCCTCACCACAAATACATCAGAAATACATCTACATGTGGAACAACTCCTACAGAACACGTACTGAATGCTGGCAGAAGACCTCAGACTTCCCAAGAGGCAAAAAAACTCCCCACATACCAGGGTAGGGCAAAAGAAAAAAGAAAAACACAGACAAAAGAATAGGGATGGTACCTGCCCCTCTGGGAGGGAGCTGTGAAGAAGGAAAATCTTCCACATGTTAAGAAGCCCCTTCACTGGTGGAGACAGGGGTGGATAGCAGTGAAGCTTCGGAGCCATGGAGGAAAGAGCAGCAACAGGGGTGCAGAGGGCAAAGCAAAGAGATTCCCACACTGAGGATTGGTGCCGACCGGCACTCACCATCCTGAGAGGCTTGTCTGCTCACCCGCCAGGAAGGGTGGGGGCTGGGAGCTGAGGCTCAGGCTTCGGATGTCAAATTTTAGGGAGAGGACTGAGGTTGGCTGCATGAACACAGTCTGAGGGGCCTAGTGTGCCACAGCTAGCTGGAAGGGACTGCAGGAAAACGTCTGGACCTGCCTAAGAGGCAAGAGACCATTGTTTCAGGGTGCGCGAGGAGAGAGGATTCAGAGCACTGCCTAAACAATCTCCAGAGATGGGGGCAAGCCTCAGCTATCAGCACAGACACCAGAGATGGGCACAAAATGCTAAGGCTGCTGCTGCAGCCACCAAGAAGTCTGTGTGCAAGCACAGGTCACTATCCATACCTTCCTTCCTGGGAGCCTGTGCAGCCTGTCACTGCCAGGGTCCATGATCCAGAGACAACGTCCTGGGGAGAACAAATGGCATGCCTCAAGCTGTTGCAATGTCACACCAGTCTCTGCCACTACAGGCTCGCCCTGCATTCCGTGCCCCTCTCTATCCCCAGCCTGAGTGAGTCAGACCCAGCTAATCAGCTGCTACTTTAACCCAGTCCTCTCTAGGCAGGAACACATGCCCTCAGGTGACCTACACGCAGAGGTGGGGCCAAATACAAAGCTGAACCCCAGAAGCTGTGGAAACAAAGAAGATAAAGGGAAATTTCTCCCAGCAGCCTCAGGAACAGCAGATTAAATATTCACAATCAAGTTGATGTACCCTGCATTTGTGGAATACTTGAATAGACAACGAATAATCCCAAAATTGAGGTACTGCACTTTGGGAGCAACTGTAGTTTTTGGGTTTCCTTTCTGCATCTAATTTGTTTCTGGTTTTATGTTTATCTAGTTTAGTATTTAGATTTTATTATAATTGGTAGATTTGTTTATTGATTTGGTTGTGCTCCTCTTCCTTTTTTTTTATATATAGGTATATATTTTTTTCCTTTTACTCTCTGTGTAAGTGTGTATGTGTATGTGTCTTTGTGTGATTTTGTCTGTATACCTTTGCTTTTACCATTTCTCCTAGGGTTCTGTCTGTTCGTTTTTGTTTTTTTTTGTTTCTCTTTTTTTTTATTATTATTTTTAGTATAGTTTTTAGTTCTTGTTATTGCTGGAGGGTTTGTTTTTTGCTTGGGTTGATCTCTTCTTTCTTTATTTTTTTTATACTTTTCATTACTTTATTGTATTTATTTTCTTTTTTGCGGAACGCAGGCCTCTCACTGTTGTGGTCTCTACCATTGTGGAGCACAGGCTCTGGACACACAGGCTCAGCAGCCATGGCCCACAGGCCCAGCTGCTCTGTGGCATGTGGGATCTTCCCAGACTGGGGCATGAACACATGCCCCCTGCATCATCAGGCAGACTCCCAACCACTGCGCCACCAGGCAAGACCCTATTTTTTTTTTATTTTTAACAATGATTTTTTTATTTTAAAAACTCTTTATATTAATTTTTTCTTTCTTTTTGCTCCCTTTTTTTCTGTGCAATGTGGCTGACAGGGTCTTGGTGTTCTGGCCTGATGCCAGGTCTCTGCCTCTGAGGTGGGAAAGCAGAGTTCAGGAAATTGGTCCACTAGCGAACTCCCAGCTCCACATAATATCAAATGGTGAAAGCTCTCCCAGAGACCTCCATCTCAATGCTAAGACCCAGCACCACTCAACAACTAACATGCTATAGTGCTGGACACCCTAAGCCAAACAACTAGCAAGACAGGAACACAACCCCACCCATTAGCAGAGAGGCTGCCTAAAATCAAAAAATGAAAAGATCCAGCCTCATCCACTAGAACACAGGCACTAGTTCTGTGCACCAGAAAGCCTACACAACCCACTGAATCAACATTATCCACCGGGGACAGACAGTAAAAACAATGGGAGCTATGAACCTGCAGCCTGGGAAAAGGAGACCCCAAACACAGGAAGATAAGCAAATGGGAAAACAGAAAAACACAGCAGATGAAGGGTCAAGGTAAAAACCCACAGATCAAACAAATGAAGAGGAAATAAGCAGTCTACCTGAGAAAGAATTCAGAGTAATGATGGTAAAGATGATCCAAAATCCTGGAAAGAGTATGCGGAAATATAAAAAATGTTTAACAAGGACCTAGAAGAACTAAAGAGCAAATAAACAAAGATGGACAACACAGTATATGAAATTAAAAATTCTCTAGAAGGAATCAGTAGCAGAATAACTGGGGCAGAAGAATGGATAAGTGACCTGGAAGATAAAATAGTGGAAATAACTACCACAGAGCAGAATAAAGAAAAAAGAATGAAAAGAATTGAGAAGAGTCTCAGAGACCTCTGGGACAACATTACACACACCAACATTTCAATTATAGGGATTCCAGAAGAAGAGAAAAAGAAAGGGACTGAGAAAATATTTGAAGATATTATAGTTGAAAATTTCCCTAATACGGGAAAGGAAATATTAAATCAAGTCCAGGAAGTGCAGAGAGTCCCATACAGGATAAATCAAAGGAGAAACATGGCAAGACACATATTATTCAAGGTATCAAAAGTTAAATACAAAGAAAAAATATTAAACACAGCAAAGGAAAAGCAACAAGCAACATTCAAGGGAATCCCCATAAGGTTAAAAGCTGATCTTTCAGCAGAAGCTCCACAAGCCAGAAGAGAGTGGTAGGATATATTTAAAGTGATGAAAGGGAAAAACATACAAGCAAAATTACGGTAGCCAGCAAAAATCTCATTCAGATTCAAGGGGTAAATTAAATCCTTTACAGACAAGCAAAACCTAAGAGAATTCCCCACCACAAAACCAGCTTTGCAACAAATGTTAAAGGAACTTCTCTGGGCAGGAAACACAAGAGAAGGAAAAGACCTAAAAAAAATGCAATTAATAAAATGGTAATAGGAACATACATATTGATAATTACCTTAAATGTGAATGGATTAAATGCTCCAACCAAAAGGCAAAGACTGGCTGAATGGATACAAAAAGAGGACCCATATATATGCTGTCTACAAGAGACCCACTTCAGACCTAGGGACGCATACAGACTGAAAGTGAAAGGATAGAAAAAGAAATTCCAGGCAAATGGAAGTCAAAAGAAAGCTGGAGTAGCAATTCTCATATCAGAAAAAATAGATTTCAAAATAAAGACTATTACAACAGACAAAGAAGGACACTACATAATGATCAAGGGATCGATCCAAGAAGAAGATATAACAATTGTAAATATTTATGCACCCAACATAGGAGCACCTCAATACATAAGGCAAATGCTAACAGCCATAAAAGGGGTAATCAACAGTAACACAATAATAGTAGTGGAGTTTAACACCCCACTTTCACCAATGGACAGATCATCCAAAATGAAAATAAATAAGGAAACACAAGCTTTAAATGATACATTAAACAAGGTGGACTTAATTGATATTTATAGGACATTCTATCCAAAAACAACACATTACACTTTCTTCTCAAGTGCTCATGGAAATTCTCCAGGATAGATCATAACTTGGGTAACAAATCAAGCCTTGGTAAATTTAAGAAAATTGAAATTGCATCAAATATCTTTTCTGACCACAATGCTATGAGACTAGATATCAATTACAGGGAAAAAACTGTAAAAAATACAAATACATGGAGGCTAAACAATATGCTACTTAATAACCAAGAGATCACTGAAGAAATCATAGAGGAAATCAAAAAAATACCTAGAAACAAATTACAATGAAAACATGACAATCCCAAACCTATAGGATGCAGCAAGAGCAGTTCTAAGAGGGAAGTTTATAGCAATACTATCCTATTTTAGGAAACAAGAAAAATCTCAAATAAACAACTTAACATTACACCTAAAGCAATTAGAGAAAGAAGAACAAAAACACCTAAAAATTAGCAGAAGGAAAGAAATCATAAAGATCAGATGAGAAATAAATGAAAAAGACATGAAGGAAAAAATAGCAAAGATCAGTAAAATTAGAAACTGGTCCTTTGAGAAGATAAACCATTAGCCAGACTCATCAAGAAAAAAAGGGAGAAGACTCAAATCAATAGAATTAGAAATGAAAAAGGAGAAGTAACAACTGACACTGCAGAAATACAAAGGATCATGAGAGATTACTACAAGCAACTATATGCTAATAAAATGAACAACCAGGAAGAAATAGACAAATACTTAGAAAAGTACAACCTCCCGAGATTGAACCAGGAAGAAATAGAAAATATAAACAGACCAATCACAAGTACTGAAATTGAAACTGTGATTAAAAATCTTCCAACAAACAAAAGCCCAGGATCAGATGGCTTCACAGGAAAATTCTATCAAACATTTAAAGAAGAGCTAACACCTATCCTTCTCAAACTCTTTCAAGATATAGAAGATGGAGGAACACTCCCAAACTCATTCGAGGCCACCATCACCCTGATACCAAAACCAGACAAAAATGTCACAAAAAAAGAAAACTACAGGCCAATATCACTGATGAACATAGATGCAGTAATCCTCAACAAAATACTAGCAAACAGAATCCAACAGCACATTAAAAGGATCATGCAGCATGATCAAGTGGGATTATCCAGGGAATGCAAGGATTCATCAATATACATAAATCAATCAATGTGTTAAACCATATTAAAAAATTGAAAAAGAAAAACCATATGATCATCTTAATAGTTGCAGAAAAAGATTTTGATGAAATAAAACACACATTTAAGGTAAAAAACTCTCCAGAAAGTGAGCATAGAGGGAATTACCTCAACATAATAAAGGCCATATATGACAAACACACAGCCAACATCATTCTCAATGGTGAAAATCTGAAACCATTTCCTCTAAGATGAGGAACAAGATAAGCTTCTCCACTCTCACCACTATCTTTCAACATAGTTTTGGAAATTTTAGCCACAGCAATCAAAGAAGAAAAAGAAATAAAAGGATTCCAATTCAGAAAGGAAGAAGTACAGTTGCCACTGTTTGCAGATGACATGATACTCTGCATAGAGAATCCTGATGATGCTACCAGAAAACTACTAGAGCTAATCAATGAATTTGGTAAAGTAGCTGGATACAAAATAAATGCACAGAAATCTCTTGCATCCCTATACACTAATGATGAAAAATCTGAAAGAGAAATTAAGCAAACACTCCCACTTACCACTGCAAAAAAAAAGAATAAAATACCTAGGAATAAACCTACCTAAGGAGACAAAAGACCTGAATGCAGAAAACTATAGCACACTGTTCAAAGAAATTAAAGATGATACAAACAGATGGAGAGATATACTGTGTTCTTGGATAGGAAAAATCAACCTTGTGAAAATGTTGAGACTACCCAAAGCAATCTATAGATTCAATGCAATCCCTATCAAACTACCAAAGGCATTTTTCACAGAACTAGAAGAAAAAAAATTCAAAATTTGTATGGAAACACAAAAATTCATGAATAGCCAAAGCAATCTTGAGAAAGAAAAATGGAGCTGGAGGAATCAGGCTCCCAGACTTCAGACTATACTACAAAGTTACTGTAATCAAGACAGTATGGTACTCACACAAAAACAGAAATATAGATCAGAGGAACAGGACAGAAAGCCCAGAGATAAACCTACATACATATGGTCACTTTATTTTGAGAAAGGAGGAAAGAATATACAATGGAGAAAAGACAGCCTCTTCAATAAGTGGAAATATGGACAGCTACATGTAAAAGAATGAAATTAGAACACTCCTTAACACCATACACAAAAATAAACTCAAAATGGATGAAAGACCTAAGTGTAAGGCCAGAAACTATCAAACTCTTAGAGGAAAACATAGGCAGAACACTGTATGACATAAATCACAACAAGATCCTTTTTGACCCACCTACTGGAAAAGTGGAAATAAAAAAAGTAAACAAACGGGACCTAATTAAACTTAAAAGCTTTTGCACAGCAAAGGAAACAAAACAAAAAGACAATCCTCAGAATGGGAGATAATATTTTCAGATGAAGCAACTGACAAAAGATTAATCTCCAAAATTTGCAAGCAGTCCATGCAGCTCAATATCAAAAAAACAAACAACACATCCAAAAATAGGCCGAAGATCTAAATAGACATTTCTCCAACGAAGATATACAGATTGCCAACAAATACATGAAAGAATGCTCAACATCACTAATCATTAGAGAAATGTAAATGAAAACTACAATGAGGTATAACCTCACACCAGTCAGAATTGCCATCATCAAAAAATTTACAAACAATCAATGCTGGAGAGAATGTGAAGAAAAGGGAATCCTCTTGCACTGTTGGTGGGAATGTAAGTTGATACAGACACTATGGAGAACAGTATGGAAGTTCCTTAAAAAACTAAAAATAGAACTACCAAACAACCCAGCAATCCCAATATTGGGTATATACCCTGAGAAAACCATAGTTCAAAAAGAGTCATGTAGCACAATGTTCATTGCAGATCTTATTTGCAATAGCCAGGACATGGAATCAACCTAAATGTCCATCAACATATGAATGTTAAAGATGATGTGGCACATATGTACAATGGAATATTACTCAGCCATAAAAAGAAACGAAATTGAGTTATTTCTAGTGAGGTGGATGGACCTAGAGACTGTCATACAGAGTGAAGTAAGTCAGTAAGAGAAAAACAAATACAGTATGCTAACACATATTTATATAGAATCTAAAAAATAAAAAAAACAAAAATTGGTTCTGAAGAACCTAGGTGTAGGACAGGAATAAAGACATAGACATAGAGAATTGACCTGGGGACACGGGGAGGGGGAAGTTTAAGCTGGGATGAAGTGAGAGTGTTGCATGGACACATATACACTACCAAATGTAAAATAGATAGCTATTGGGAAGCAGGTGCATAGTACAGGGAGATCAGCTCAGTGCTTTGTGACCACCTAGAGGGGTTGGATAGGGAGGGTGGGAGGGAGATGCAAGAGGAAGGAGATATGGGGATATATGTTTATGTATAGCTGATTCACTTTTTTATAAAGCAGAAACTAACACTCCATTGTAAAGCAATCATACTCCAATAAAGATGTTTAAAAAAATGTACAAAACCATAAAACAGATTCTTACCATTTTGTCCTTCATAATTCTGGTGATTTTTTACCATTTGATTAATATGTATATTGTATTTACTTGTATGTTTATAAAACATATATTATAACAAATATTCTTTAAGATATCTACTTTTTGTAAAGTAATATTTTCTCACATAATTAATATGGTCAAATCAGGAATGTTCCATCCTCTTATCATTGACTGACCTGTTTCATTAGTTAGCTAGTTGTGCTTCTAGTGCTGCAATCATTCTGGAGAATTTGGTGTCTCTTAGGATCCCCAAGCCAATGCTTCAATTTGGATTATTCAATTCTGGTGAACACTGTGTACATTCAGCTCACTCACATGGCCACATTTTGGATCACTGAATCATCTTAAACTCTCTGTAGCAGAAATGTTAAATGTAAGCACTCCATTTTTGAGTACATCTGACTCACAATTTTATCCATCAACCAGTTGCTCTGGAACAATTAGGTTTTCAATGCAACAGGGTTCCTTTCTCCTTGTCGACACTCTCCTGCCTATGTAGATAATGGTGCTTTGTTCAACACTCAGGAACCCTTGTGGGAATATGCAACTTTTTACCCTATTACCCTTTTTTCTTTGTATCCACTGGGAAACTTCCATCTCTGGATCTATCCACCTGCCAGACACTTTATCAAGCAAACAGGCAAATCAGTCCACAGCAGGTTATGCAAGCAATGTGGCAATATTTCTGTGGTCTCTGGGTCATTTTCTTCTCCTCCTATCCAAAGGGAAATTTAAAACTGCCTAGATGAATGAACCTCCTGTGTCTCTCTCAAAAAGAAAATAGGCTGGGGCTTTCCTGACGGCACAGTGGTTGAGAGTCTGCCTGCCAATGCAAGGGACACAGGTTTGTGCCCTGGTCCAGGAAGATCCCACATGCCGTGGAGCAGCTAGGCCAGTGAGCCATGGCCACTGAGCCTGTGCGTCTGAAGCCTGTGCTCCACAATGGGAGAGGCCACAACAGTGAGAGGCCCGCATACGGCAAAAAATAAAAAATAAAAAAATAAGTAGGCTGAAAAAAAATTACATTACTTCCTGAGACTGTGCCATGTTGATTAACTGCATAAGCAGGAGGAAATGAAAAATTTTAGGCAGATAAAACCTGGACAGAGCATTATGATAGCTAATTAATAATTTTGGCAATGTCTACAGTATCACCATAACACAAAATCCTCAGTTAAAAATACAACTTTGTTCTGAAATATATTTAGGTGGTGGAATGGAGCAACTGGATAAAATGACAGTAACAGTATACAAAATTGCTGAGCTCAATAAAAGAAAAAAAGAAGTACACTCCAGGTAAATATACAAATTATCTCTCTGAAATACATGAAGAAAACTTAGATAAAAAGAAAAGCCAACTAACTTATCAAAAAGTTGAAATTATTCTAATAATATTAATAATAGGTAAATCCTAGAATAACTATGAAATAATTTTTAAAATTAAGAGTTTCAAAGAGAACTAAAAACAGAAATAATATTTATATAGAGAAGTAAGTAATTTTGATACAAAAACAAACAGGTATGAATAATGGTCACATGTTGTTGGCTACGCTGTCAAAAAAAAACAAAACCCAAAACTCAGTGGCATAAAACAAACAACTATTAGTCTCATAAATTCTGTGGGTCAGGAATCTAAACAAAGCACAGAGGGAAGACTCACTTTTGTTCCACTTGATGTCAGCTGTGGAAGCTCAAAGACTAGGGGCTGGTTGCATCTAGATGCCTTGTTCATTCACATGTCTTGACTTTAATCTGGGAAGACTAGAATAGCTGAGCTGGAATTGCTGTTTCCTCAAGTATCTTTATCTCTGTGTGTTCTTTCCAGATGGTCTCTTTATCATGGTGGCTTCCAGTCTGCCAGACTTCTGACACGGTGGCTCAGGTTTTCAAAGTTCTGGAAAAAAAGGTAAGTGGGCAGCTCCTTTTATAGACACTCCTTATTTTCCAGGATGAGAGGCATTCATTACAAGAAGCTCTTTTTTTCTTTTTTTTTAAAGCTTCCTTGTCTGAGCTGTAAAGATTTGGACATCTGAGGTCTGCAGGAGCTGGAGTCTTCTCGAACATTGTTTTTTTTTATCTTTATGTGTTGTCCACACATTGTTTCCTCAGGAGGATGGATTTTAGAATAACCAGACATCTTACCTGGTAATTCATAATTCTAAAATTTCAGAGTAAAAGAAGAGTGAGACAGAGAGAGACAGTCAGAGAGACAGACTGAGAAAGGACAAGGAGGAGCAGAAGCTATATTTCCTTTTATGACATAGCCTCAGAAGCCATGCAGCATCGTTTCCTCTACATGTTATGTGTGTATAAGTGAGTAACCAAGCCTGGGTGACTTTTAAAGGAACACAAATCTGACGTCAACTTTTGTGAGAGGAGTGTCAAAGAATGTGTGGACATGTTTTAAAAGCATTACACACAGATATGCAAAGAAATAGTTAGAAAACTTGAGAACATTATGAAAATCTAGATTCAACTTGTCCAAAGTAAAAATAGATTATCTGGATGCTTTTAATAAGGAATTGACCCAGATAGAAAGGCATAAAAATAAAACAATGAAAAATATGACAGAGTTTAAAAGAAAGTATAAAAGATTAACAAAATTTCAATACATGCCTGATAAGAGTTTTAGGGAGAGAGAATAGGGATAATGGCCGATAAATAATTCAAAGATATAATAACTAAGAATTTATCTGAATTGATAAAAAATATGAGTCTATAGATGGCAAACTCATAAGTGCTCACAAAGATATAAAAATATAAATCTACACTTAGAAAAGAAGAGTAAGACTTCAGAATATGAATGATAAAGATAAAATATTAAAACTACCTGAAAGAAACAAAAATGATGTTCAAAGGAATAAAATTAGACTAATTGCAGAGTAATCACAGAATAATAGCAGAATAAGCAATTCCAGATGTAAGAAGACACTGAAGTAATGTCTTCAAAATGTTGAAGGAAATTGTGTCACCGTGAGTTCTATATTTAGCCAACCATATTAATCAAGGCATACATTTTCAGATTTAAAAAAGCTATCAAAGTATATAACCTACAACACCTTGATGAAGTATTTGGTGTAGAATATATTTATAGAGAAGAAAGATGAAAGTGGAAAGAAAAAATGAGAAGCAAGGAACAATGCATGACAATGAATTCATTATGAGACAGTATATCTGTTTAAAGACTACACAATATCTTTTGTGTTTAAAATGTTGAAATTATATCTTTATGCAATAATAGCAAAACTATAGGATGGGAAGTTCACTGAAAATATAAGTAGTACAGTTGGCCCTTCATATCCATGGGTTCCGAATTGGCAAATTCTTGGAACAGTGAATCAAAAAAAAAAAAAAAAAATATATATATATATATATATATATATATATTTTTTTTTTTAGGGCTTCCCTGGTGGCGCAGTGGTTGAGAGTCCGCCTGTCGATGCAGGCGACATGGGTTTGTGCCCCGGTCCGGGAAGATCCCACATGCCGCGGAGCAGCTGGGCCCGTGAGCCATGGCTGCAGAGCCTGCGCGTCTGGAGCCTGTGCTCCGCAACGGGAGAGACCACAACAGTGAGAGGCCCACATACCGCAAAAAAAAAAAAAAAAAAAAAAAAAAAAAAAAAAATATATATATATATATATATATATATATATTTTTTTTTTAATTCAGAAAGTTCCAAAAAACAAAATCTGAATTTGACACTCTGGCAACTATTTACATAGCATTTACATTTTATTTACAACTATTTACATCACATTTACATTGTATTAGATATTATAAGTAATCTAGAGATTATTTAAAGTATATGACAGATGAAGTGTGTAAGTTATATGCAAATACTATGTCATTTTATATAAAAGACTTAAGCATCCACTGATTTTGGTAACATCAGGGAGTCCTGGAACCAATCCCCTGGGATATGGAGGTGCGAATGTATTAAAGTGCATGAATAAATTTGTGTAATAAAGTGAAGCAAAGTCAGAGTGAAAATAAAGGAGATGTGTGAATAAATACTGTGAAGTCAAGAAAATAGAGCAATAAAAATGCACAATGAAAAGAAAATAAAAATGAGAGTCAAGCAAATATAGTAGTAATCATAATGCACCATATTTATTACTTTATCTATTAAAAATAGAGACTAGTAAATCAAGCTATAAAAGAAGAAAGACCCAGCTATCTCAGGTTTACCTGGAGCATAGTTAATGAATATGTCACATAACATTTGAAAGTGAAGTGATAAAATT
Source organism: Pseudorca crassidens (assembly GCF_039906515.1). Classification (NCBI taxonomy): domain Eukaryota; kingdom Metazoa; phylum Chordata; class Mammalia; order Artiodactyla; family Delphinidae; genus Pseudorca; species Pseudorca crassidens. The sequence goes on along the minus strand of NC_090309.1, from coordinate 22,050,154 downwards.
AATTAACCAGGAAAATACTATGATAGGAAGAATATGACTCGCCAAGATGTTCACGTCCAAATCTCTAGGGTATATGATGATATTAGGTTACATGGCAAGGGAGAAAAAATGTTACAGGTAAAATTAGGTTGCTAATCAGCTGACCTCAAAATAAGGAGATAAAACTATATAATACAGATGGATCTAAAATATAATCACAAAAGTCATTAAAGATGGAAGTGGGAGGCAGAGGAGTTGCAAAGTGATGCAATGTGAGAAAGATTCAACTGTCTATTACTGACTTTGAAGATAGAGAAATGGTTTCATGTGGACAACCTCTAAAATCAGGAGAAGCCATGACAATGAATTATCTGTATTCATTTACATTATCATGTAAAATAAATTTAAGTATTTTTAACTTTAAAATATTTTAATTAATGATATGACAACAGAGCTTTGAAATTGTTGGGCCTGATCTCTGTTTCACTGAGTGATTTGACACTGTTGCCAAGTTCTTTTGAGGTATGAATTATCTTGACTTCCATAGCACCACACTCTTCTTCTCTTACTCTTTCCTCACCAGGGATCCAGTTTAAGCCTCCTTTAGAGATGGATTTTCTTCAGTCATCAATTACATCGTGATAATCTTCAGGTTTCTCTTCTTGCAATGTTTTCTTCTTAATTTGTCTTGAGGAAGGTCTTATGCACTCAACTCTGGTTATTATCCATATTGCTCCCAAATTTATATGTCTTTCAGATCTTTTCTGTGTTCTGAATATGTCCAGCTGACTATTAAAATTCTCCACAAGGAATCTCCATGCCTATTTCTCTTCCTTGGTTTATCATCTTGGTACATGACATCACTATCTATCAGGATGCAGAAACAAGAAACCATCTCTAAAACTCCTTCTTATACATTTTTTTTTTGAGAGTTGCATTTTATTCGGTGGGAATTTCTAGGACTTCAAGCCCAGGAGGCAGCGTCTCAAGTAACCCTGAGAGAACTGCTCTGAGGAAGCAAGGGAGCTGGTTATATAGAAGTTTTGCAACAAAGGTAGTCTGAACATCAAAAGATTATTGTTAATTAAAGAAAACCAGATATCCTAAGTTAAGGAATTTAGTGCTTTTCTTTTTTCTTTTTCTCTTTCTTTTTTTTTTTTTTTTTTTGTGGTACACGGGTCTCTCACTGTTGTGGCCCCTCTCCCATTGCAGAGCACAGGATCTGGACGTGCAGGCTCAGCAGTCATGGCTCACGGGCCCAGCTGCTCCGTGGCATGTGGGATCTTCCCGGACCAGGGCACGAACCCGTGTCCCCTGCATTGGCAGGCAGACTCTCAACCACTGCGCCACAAGGGAAGCTCTAGTGCTTTTCTATATATGGGAAGATGCAAGGTCTGGGCTCACTGAAATCATTCTTTTGATATGCAGCTCAGCTATCTGGTGCCAATATCCTGTGTTTTCACATCCTGAGGTTCCTCAGGGCTCATTGGCTCACGTTGGATGGCTGCAATCGCTGATGACTGTGACATCATTTGTTTACTGATATGGCAGGCTATATTCCATTTATCAACTCCTCCTCTTGGTTGGAAAGTCGATCAATGTTTGGGAGATATTTCATGACCAATTTTTGTTCCACAGCGCTGAGAGGCTTGTCCCCTATCAGGTGAAAATTCTTGTTGATGCCTGCCACCACAGGTGCTAATATCTGGATAAGGCCCTGTTGCTTATTAAAGATTCTCTGGATCCTCTGTCCTACTAGTCTATTATGATCCAGGAAATGTTTTTCCTTCTAGGTATGGGAAGAAGTATGTTGCTTCTTCCCATACCTAGAATCACACTATGACAATTATTCTATAAGAGTCATAAATGTGATCTATTTCTTCAAAATATTAAGCCATCATCAATTTTTTTGGTGTCCTGGTTACATTGGTAAAAATAATTTTCATTTTTTAAGTTAATGTACAAGTCCTGCTAGATGTATATGCCCATGTAGCACTCTTAGATTTTAGTTTGATTTTTCTCCTGACCTTTCAATTCCTCGAGGGCAGAACAATTTCATTTGTTTTTCTTCTTCTTCTTCCTCTTCTCATTCTTCTCCTTCTTCTTCTTCCCCTTCTCCCTTCTTTTTCTTTTTCCTCCTCTTCTCCTTTTTCTTCTTCTTCTTCTTCCCTCTCTTTCTCCTTCTCCTTCTCCTTCTCTCCTCCTCCTCCTCCTCCTCCTCCTCCTCCTCCTCCTCCTCCTCCTCCTCCTCCTCCTCCTCCTCCTCCTCCTCCTCCTCCTCCTCCTCCTCCTCCTCCTCCTCCTCCTCCTCCTCCTCCTTCTCCTTCTCCTTCTCCTTCTCCTTCTCCTTCTCCTTCTCCTTCTTCTTCTTCTTCTTCTTCTTCTTCTTCTTCTTCTTCTTCTTCTTCTTCTTCTTCTTCTTCTTCTTCTTCTTCTTCTTCTTCTTCTTCTTCTTCTTCTTCTTCTTCTTCTTCTTCTTCTTCTTCTTCTTCTTCTTCTTCTTCTTCTTCTTCTTCTTCTTCTTCTTCTTCTTCTTCTTCTTCTTCTTCTTCTTCTTCTTCTTCTTCTTCTTCTTCTTCTTCTTCTTCTTCTTCTTCTTCTCCTCCCAATGCTTGGCAGAGGACTTGGCCTATGATGGCTGTTCAATCAAAATGTTATGGAATAAAACAAAAATGTTATGGAATAAGGGAGTTCTTGAGGTAGAAGTGTTAGCACAAGTTTGTGTGCCCAATGCCCAGTGATGCCAAACAAACTGAAACATTGGAGTTTGGAACAGAGAAAGGTTTATTGCAAGGTCATGCAAGGAGACAGGTGGTTCATGCCCTAAAAGTCCCCAAGCTCCCTGAAAGGTTTCCACAAAGCAATTTTAAAAGCCAGGTGTGGTGGGGAGGTTGCAGGGTATGTGATCAGCTTGTGCACAATTCTCTGATTGGCTGATGGTGAGGTAACAGGATGGTGTCACAGGGGTTAACATTATCAGTCCTTAGGCTCCAGGAGGCCTGGGGCTATGTGCTCTTGGTCATCAAGTAGTTAACCACTCCATTTTGTGTGTGGGGGTTTCACTTCTGCAAAACAACTCAGGAAATCAAGACAAATCAAGATCAAATCAAGACATTAATTGAGAACAACCAATGTTATACCACGCGGGAGATAGCTGACATACTCAAAATATTCAAATAAAGCATTGAAAATCATTTGCACCAGCTTGGTTATGTGAATCACTTGATGTTTGGGTTCCACATAAATTAAGCAAAAAAAAAAAACCTTCTTGACCGTATTTCTTCATGCAATTCTCTACTGAAACATAATGAAAATGTTCTGTTTTTAAAACAAATTGTAATGCGTGACGAAAAGTGGATACTGTACAATAATGTGGAATGGAAGAGATCATGGGGCAAGGAAAATGAACCACCACCAACCACACCAAAGTCTGGTCTTCATCCAAAGAAGGCAATGTTGTGTATATGGTGAATTAGAAGGGAGTCCTCTATTATGAGTTCCTTCTGGAAAAACAACAAGTACTGCTCCCCATTAGACCAAATGAACGCAGCACTCAGCGAAAGCATCTGGAATTAGTCAACAGAAAATGAGTAATCTTCCATGAGGATACTGCAAGACTGCATGTTGCTTTGATTACCAGGCAAAAACTGTTACAGCTTGGCTGGGAAGTTCTGATTCATTGGCCATATTCACTAGACATTGTACCCTCTTATTTCCATTTATTTTGGTCTTTACAAAACTCTCTTAATGGAAAAAAATCCATTCCCTGGAAGATAGTGAAAGGCACCTGCAACAGTTCTTTGCTCAAAAAGATAAGATAAAAAGTTTTGGGAAGATGGAATTATGAAGTTGCCTGAAAAATGGCAGAAGGTAGTGGAACAAAAGGGTGAATACATTATTCATTAAAGTTCTTGGTGAAAATGAAAAAATATGTCTTTTATTTTTACTTGAAAACCAAAGGAACTTTTGGCCAACCCAATAGTTAAGCACCTTGCATGTAAATCTACCTACCTAAAAAGAATTATTGATTAAAATATTTCATATCAAGTATGAGGTCTGGAGCCTGCTAAGCACTCTGTGGATGGGCATTCAATGTGAAGGCAATTTGTGCATGAGGGCTGCACTATCCCTGCCCTACTTAGGCAGTGGGCCAAGAACAGTACCCCTTCTAATTGTACTCCTCTCCTTTTGATGTTTGAAGGTGTGTGTGCTGATCTACCTTTGTATTTCCTTGCATGAGAGTTGTTTAGCTTGAGCCTTATGTTTGGGAATTGATGTAGGGTAAGATATTTAGAGATTTGTCATATTTGGCTCAAGGCTCCCTAGGAGAATAAGATATGAAGGAGCCCAAGTTATGAAGGAGCCCCAAAGAAGGTTCCACCCAGCTTAAGGAGTTTTATCCTAGGCCTTAGAGCTAAAATCCCCAGCTAATAATAAAGTGTAACTTTGTCTTTCTTGTTTGTATCTACCATTCTCCAATACCATGTAGGAGGAGGTTGTTTTCGAAATGATTTTGTATACTTCTAAATTCCCTAAGCAAAGCTGCTATTAATATTTTCCCTTAAAAATAATTCATTATTTGTCGTTCCAGCATCTTCAGTACTTTCCATATGCGTGTGTCTCTCTGAAACCCCTCTTTTCCTCCTAAACTGATTATTTCCTGGCCAATTACTATTCATCCTTCAATACTCAAGTTGAGTGAAATTTCATGTATAAACCAGTTTCTATACGTAATACTTTATACTTAATACTTTTTTTAATACTTTAATACTACTATTCTATTATAGCTTTTACAAAATACAAAATATCTAATGCTTAATACATTAGCTTCTGGGGATTAACCTGCCAGTTACCACCAAATAACTTTTCCCTCATCATTCCTTAATTATAAAATCCAGAATTTATTTAGGAATTCAATAAGCTACATAAGAGATAGCATTCCTGAGCCTTGCTTGCAGAATGTAGCCTTTGACAACAGTCTGACTGATTAGATCTAACCAGAAATCTGTGGGGCTTTGGAGGAAGCTACATCAAGCTATCATGCTTTTTCCTACTTTCTTCTTCCTGTCCCTCCAAATCACACATGCAAACATAACAGTTAGAGCTTTCTCGGTTATCTGTGAACTTGGAGGAATCTCCAAGATGGTAATCAACAGTAAGATGGTGAAGCAGAAAAATAGAAGGGGCCTGATTTCCATAGAGCTGTTAAATCACCTTATTCCCCAGGTGGCATTTTTTTGTGTGTGTGTGAGAGAGAAATAAACTACTTTTTTTTTGTATATAGTGCTAGTGTTATTTTGGACACAATGTTGAAAATACTTTTCTTGTTCATTCTATCTCTAATTCTTAATCTCTGAATCCAAAATGTCACATCTATTATTAGAGAAACCCCATATACAAACTTTGAGTTTGGAAGGATCATTCTTACATGAATTTCTTAAATCCATCATAATTAGTTTCACACTTAGATGATTTAATATTAAGTGAATTTAATTTAACATCTAATTCCTGGCATTATGTTCTACAGGGGGACAGTAAAGCTAGAAGGTGGAGGTACTTAAACCTTCCTGCTTGTATTCTGTTCCAGTCAACAACATACCAGAAAAGACTCTTCCTCATGCTCTGAAACTGGTTCTTATCTCCAGCATTTCATTGGTACTCCCAGAACCAGCCTCATATGCCCACTTAGAGGTAGGTAAAACTCTTGGGAAGGATTGTGTGTGTGTGTGTGTATTTGTGTGTGTGTGTGTGTGGTGTGTGTGTGGAAGGCAACAATCTAGCAATCTGTGGTTTAATAAACTTCACAGGTGATTCTGATGCACACCCAAATTTGTACACTCAAGTGTCCTGCCTACACAATAATTACTTCATATTTTTCTCTATATACCTTTGCTTAATATTCTTTATTCTTTGCCTTAATTCTACTGGGTGTTATAAAATTCCTTATAGCCTGGCCATTTCTCAGGAGTCTCTGCCATCCTGGTCAAAATATCATTTGGCTGTTTGCCTTTGGGCTCTCTGGATGGATATGATCCTGAGAACTGTCTTCATGTCATCCTTCATGTCATTCTTCAAATTTCCTTCATTTCTCTCCTGTGTTGATTTCTTTATTGCCTGAATATTTGTTTCTTTGGAGTATAAAATAAAGTAACTTCATGGAAAATGATACATTGTGGGTGATTATTTTGAGAACTTGAATATTCAAAAAGGTAAAAATTTACCTTATATTTTTATGAATATTTAACTACAAAATTCTAACTTAGAAATATCTTCCAGCAGAATTTTGAAAATGTTTTGCTTTATTTTCTGCTAAAAGAGAATGCTGCTTTTGAAAGGTCTGATGTTATTCTCATTCTGATGTTTCTGTATGCAATCTCTTTTCCCCTCCTTACCTCTGCTCTGCTCCCCGCCTCTGCTTCCTCTTTTCCCTTTTCCTCTCCCTGGTTTTCTGAAATCTTATAATGATAGATTTGGTGATTTGTTTATAGTTATTATCTTTCCAAAAGGAAGATTCATATCCTTCTGTTATATTATTTTTCTTGTGGCATGGCATGTTTTTAATAATTTTCTGTTTCCTTTTTTTTTTTTTTTCCTTTTTCAAGAGTATCTATTACTTTCATGTTAGATATCGCTGATTGGATTTGGGAGTTTTTGTTCATATTACACATATTTCTCATTATTAGGATTCTTCTACCTTCTGGAAGATTGAGATTACTTAAAATTCTAGCAAGCTCACTGAATTTGGGAGTTCATACTCAAATGTTTAATTTTGAAAAATCCATTCTTGTTCTTTGAGTTTTCCAAATTATAATGCTTCAAATTTTTGGATATCTTTCCTGATCTCTTTGTGGACAGTAATTAGTTTTTAGGTTTTCTGATGCTCCATTAATGTTCCCTAGTGTGTGTGTGTGTGTGTGTGTGTGTGTTTTATTTTCCTGTAGTTAAAGACCTTATTGTCCATGTTCAGTGCCTCCCACAAAAGTACTTATTCTTTTCCCTCTATTTATTTTTCATAACGGATTACTAAAAAATAAAATTGGATTCTTTGTTTTATGGGTGGGGTTTGTTGATGTCTTTCTTCATCATATGTTAATTAGTCAGATGTATGGTGTATAAATGGGAAACCACTAAATATCACTTCTTGGATATTCATTATGACCACTAAGAATCTTCTGTCTCCAGTCCTGCAATCTGAACTATGGGATCCAAAAAAGATGAAGACAGTTGTTGCTTGGTCTTACCATTCAGAATGCAGATTTTTACTTAACACAGAAAATCAAGGAAAAAACAATTTTTGAGAATTATTGCTTTTTTTTTTTTTTTTTGCAGTATGTGGGGCTCTCACTGTTGTGACCTCTCCCGTTGCGGAGCACAGGCTCCGGATGCGCAGGCCCAGCGGCCACGGCTCACGGGCCCAGCCTCTCCGCGGCATGTGGGACCTTCCCGGACCGGGGCATGAACCCGCGTCCCATGCATCGGCAGGCGGACTCTCAACCACTGCACCACCAGGGAAGCCCTATTGCTTGTACTTTTAAGAGGGAAAAAGTCATTAAAATAAATATCCAAAAACAAGTAACTAAGTACACAGCGGTAATTGTATTAGCAAACAAATTAAACTTTAGAGCTGTCATTTACCAGGGAAATGTCACAAGTTATCTCCAGTGAAGAGCAAAATAATAAAAATAAGTCTTGACATTTCAATATGAAGCTGATTTTCATAAAAATAAAGTTAATGTAGATGTTTATTAATAATAAAAGTTTATATTCAAATTTTGACACATAAAGTTGGTAATTAAAACACCATCAATTCATAATTAAAGATTTTCTTTTTTGCCAAATGGATAAATATTGTCAGTTGGGATAAATTATTTTATTGTATATAATGCTCCAGAAGTTAACTTGGAAATTTTAAATACTGGTGAAATCTTTGATTTATATCTGAACCTAGTTATTTTTGGTATTTGACTTTCATTCAAAGTTAATTCAAGGACTGTTTCTCAATAAGTGTAATTTATTTTCCATGTTTGTTTCCATATATATATATATGATGCAGTTTTAATTTCTTTCATTCTGTTATGATGTAAGATGATATTTGAAATGTACACTTTTCAGATATGTTTTGCTATTTTTATGTTTCCCTTTAGTTGCTGCTTTTTATTTATTGAAATAATCAAGATACTCTAGAAGTATGTACTGACCAGCATTGGTGAGCTATACAGTGATCATTGTGTCCCCAATGCCCTGAAATATTCTGTCACAATGATGTGATAATAGTGCTAATTCTCAACAAACTACTTACTTTCAAGAGATAAATGTCATGTGAATATGTAATAAGCAAAGGGTAAAGCATCTCTTGGATTATTACTTTCAAATACCAATTTTCTTTACAGGAATATAGATGGAACTGTGTGTCAGAGACATTAAGGAAGTACTTAAGGTGAAAATATTCTATATTACTGACAAAATAAATTACTTGATCTATATGTGTTTCTATTAATATATTTTACTTGAATGTTCAGTTTAATGAATTAATGGATGGCCACTAGTCAGCTGTATTTATTGTTCCTGAGAGAGATCAAGACATTAAACACACACACACACACACACACACACACACACACACACACGTGGAGACTCATTTACTTGTATTAGACTCATTTACTTGTATTAACAATTCAAGACTATTTTTACTTTTTAAATACTGTATTTCTTTAGGTAAAATTAGCCACTATATCCTTTGTTTCATGCAATATTTTTATTTGTATTGTGTTGCATATAGTATTATTAGTCCCTTAACTTTGATCAAGGGGTGAAATCAAACATCTACTTTTCCTTTTTCTGGAAAGATCTGCACTCAGATATTACTCTGCTTGTCCCTCACTTCATTCTAGTACCTGAGAAAATGATATCTATCAGAGAAATTTACCCTGATTTGGATGGCCTTATCTGAAATAGCACTTCCCTGCTTAAATCTCTACCAACTTTTATTACATTGTTTTATTTTTTTGTTACACTGTTACACAGTATTTGAAATATTAGAGATTTATCCAAATATTTATATGTATCTGTCACACACATCCATCTAATTTTAAGGGTAATTATATCATGGAATTAGTTTTATTCATTATTATATCACCAGCACTTAGACTAATGTCTGACATGAAATGGATCACAATCAATATTTGTTAGAATGAATAAAGGAGAGGATGCATCTACATTCCATTTTACTCCAAAGTCTATTGAAATGGCAGAAAAGATGTAAACGAGAATAATAAATTCACAAAACTGGGCAACAGTAAAAAGAGACACTAATGACTTTTTGGAAAATAAACAGCATATAAAACTTATAGATACAATGGAGCATAGAAAGCACCAATCCAAAAATAATACATACCAAAAAACAAACTAACAAACATACAGCACACACTGGAGAAAGCAACTACAAATGGCAGACTACTTGTTTTTCTTATTTTAAAAAAATTCAAATTTTGTGTTAAAAGAGTAGAAAAGAGTCCTGGGACAAATGCTAAGGTAAATATTAACTACCAAAAAGTGTGCAGTTGGGGGAATTCTCTTTAACAAAGTAGGCTGAGCATTATGTCCCCACCTTCAAGAAGCAGAGTAGAAGAATCACTCTACTAACGATGTTAATTTCTGCCCCAAATAGTTTTGTCACATGATTATGATAGAAAAAGAAAGAAGCAGCCTAGAGTTCTTGGAAAATTGTCTTACAAAACTACTGAAGAATCATGTGTTACAAAGAGGAAGGTTGAGAATGGAAGAAATAAGAAAGCCTAATACATAAGGAACACAAGACAGGACAGAAATGTATATTCATTGGTTGTAATATATGTAGGCTGATTAAATTTGCATATTAAAAATGCTGCAGTTATTTGGTTTTAGAATGAAAAGAAGAATTAATGAGCCAGAGATAGGGCAGAAGAAAACATGCAGTCTGAAACACAGAGAGGCAAAATGAAAGAACATATAATTGTGTTACACTATCAAATGAAGAAGAGTTGAATTTCATATTTGTGGGGGTGAAGCAGAGCAGAGACAAAGAAATGAAAACAAAAGAAAAGTGATCAAGAAATTTCCGTCTTTCCCAATTGCTGCTATTATAACATATTCAAACATATTTAAAATAATTTGTTTTAGAGCTAGAATAAACCATTAGGGGTACTTACTACAGCAGGTTTATCTTTTAAATAAAGGAAAACTACATATTTTATTTAACATTTCCAAATCCAGCATAATATGACACCAATTTTCAATATCAGAAGTATTCAATTCAATCTATCAGAGGTACCTTGCTTGGAGTAAAAGGACTGATTTTAATGTAATTTCATAGAAAAGAAGATTTTCTGTAGGAAAAACAACCCCAACAAACTCTTAAATACAGCTTTTCATCCTTGCTGGGATCTATATGTTAAAAAAAAAAAACCTACTTGGTTACCTTATTAACTTGATGGAAACCATATTCAGAACTAATAAAGCTTGTCTCTACATGCTGTATTTTCATTTCAAATCTGCTATTACCAGAAACAAAAATTTCTGTTAATTATCATCTTTTCCATCCTCTCTTCTATGAAAATTTTGAAATTAATCAGATTTCTAAACCATTATATTTCAAAAGCAAGATTTAATGACTAGATAACATCTTTTTTAAAAGAAGGTGAAAAGCAATGGAAAAATGTGACATATAGAGAAAAATAATGCATCTTCTAACATTCAAAATTCATTTGAGCCCTAAGGAGAATTAGCATTTTAGAGCTGACTGTTCAATTTCAAATCGATCTATCCATACACTATTAAAATAATAATAGAAAAGCCAGGAAAGTCACCTCTGTACCTGATAACAAAAAGGAAAAAAAAAAAAAACTTAGATGTTTAAGCAACATATCCAATTAAATGATTCATACAGTACTTTATTTCATTAGGCATTCATTAAATAACCTTCCCAATGCTCCAGTGGCATCTTTGTCATTTGTGTAGTGTCCTAAATTAGTGTGCAAGCATGTCACCTGAACGAAGCTAATTAATTAAGAGCTTTTAATGAGCATAACAGCCTGTTCATTTCTCTAAGAAACTTTATGGTCTCTTTGAATACAATGTTACAGCCAGAATTTGTTTTAATCCTAAAAATGCATCTTACGCTATTTTATTGTTACCATACATTTATAACTCATGTCAATGACTAAAATGTCAAATTGCTGAGGAAATATATTCAAACTTACAAGAAAGTATGTATTCAAACGTCACACAAACCAGGATCAAGCATTTACATTCGTGGAAGAAAACACTAATAAAAGTTGAAATCTGCAAATAAGGTGATGTCAACAAGATGGCAGAATAGAAGATCTCTTGCTCATATCCCTCCTCAGCAACTTTAATATGGAAATTATCCATAGACAAAAGTGCATTTTTGGGAGATTTGTGATCCAGGTAGAAGACTGTGAAAATGCAGTGAAGCCCATGACCAAAGAGGATCATTTTGAGAAGGCAGGCTCTGCTCAGCTGTAATCCAGCTCAGCTGGAATCCATATTCCCAGCTATAGACCCAGAAATAACTTTGCACTCTTGTGAACTCAGCTACAGCCCTATTTGGCCTTGGTTCTGCCATCAGCACAACATGTCAAAGGACCTGGGAGGAGCCATGCTTCAGGTAACAACAGGCTTGCAGACTTTGATCTCAGCTATTGACATTGAAGTTGGCCTATGACCCAGCTCCAGTCCCTCTTGGCCACAGTCTAAGAACCCCTGGAGGCAAGACTGTGGAAGTCGGTCTGACAGTACATTCTGAAACTCTATCCATGTGTTATATTTTAATTTACCCACAGCCTTACAAAGGTTCTCAAGTGCTCACATATTATATGTCAGTTGTTATATAGAAATGTGATTTTTACACCTATAATGTTTGCCAGCCACAATAAGGGATTCAAATGTTATTAAATTCTTTTTCTTGAGACTCTACTGATGTATGGTTCTCTTCTCCCAGTATTTTTATGTTATAGTTAGTTATCCTTTATCTAAATGTGCTAGAAATGAACATTTTGTGCAAGTTGCGAAGTAAAGAAAAGAAAAATCTCATAACCTAATGCAAAAGTGGGCAGAGAAACTGAAAACTGAATAGACAGTTTTCAAAAGAAGATTTAGAGATAGCCAGCAAGTACCTGAAAAAGTACATAACACCTCACATCCAATAGGATAATAGGATGGCTATTATCAAAAAGAAAAGAGGAAACAAGTATTATGAGGGTTTGGAGAAAAGGGAACACTTGTACACAGTTGGTAGGAATGTAAACTGGTGTAGCCATTATGGAAAACAGTATATAGTTTCTTTAATAATTTTCAAAAATTGAACTACCATGTAATCCAGCAATCCCACTACTGAGTATACATACAAAGGATAGGAAATCAGTATCTCAATGAGATAATATGAACTCCCATGTTCATTGCAGGATTTTTCACTGTATGCTCTCATTTATATGTGGTATCTAAAAAAGACAAACTCATAGAACCAGAGAATAGAATGATAGTTACCACAATTTGGGGGGTGTGGAAAATGGAGATATGTTGGTCAAAGCTATAAAATTTGTTATAAGACAAATAATCTGTACATTAGATAATGTACAACATGGTGACTATAGTTAATAATACTGCACTATATACTTGAAATTTCCTAACAGAGTATATCATATGTTCTCACCACACTTAAAGAAAAAAAAAAAAGGAAACTATAACTATGTGAGGTGATGTATGTATATGTTAACTAACTCAATTTTGGTAATCATTTAATCATGTTTTGATGGTTTATTATTTTCATATTTGCAAGTTTATTTCAGTAACAACTTCTGAACACTTAGTTTATATCTTCTTAATACAATATTCTATGTTTTTTAACATGTGTATATACATAATATATATCTCATATTACTTATATATGTCTGTGTATGTGTATATACAGTTGAACCTTGAACAGCACAAGGGTTTGGGGTGTTGATCCCTGCACACTCAAAAATCACATTTAACTTTACAGTTGGACTTCTCTGTCCAAGGTTCTGCATTTTTGCATTCAACCAACTACAAATTGTATAGTACTGTAGTACATATTTATTGAAAGAAAATCCACATATAAGTGGAACTGTGTAGTTCAAATCCATTTGGTTCAAGGGTCAACTGTTTATGTAATATAAACGTAATGTATATATAATGTGAGATATACACTATTGAATACACATTTATCTTATAGCCATAGAATCTTAGTGTATAAGAAGAAACATTTCATAAGACTCACTTGAGGTACTTGTGATCCTAAATGATATACGAGCATCAGCAGTGATTATAGCAGGCCCATCACAAATTCTTCTAAAAGTGGTCAAAGGAAAATTTGTGATATTATTTGTGATATAGAATTTGTGTTATATTTTTTGTCAACAATCATGTCTCTTAACTGGTGGATTTATTTCTCTCTACTTTATGAAAACCAAAAATTATCACATGAAGATATTTGAAAATAATGTCACGTGAAGAAAATATAATTGCATATCATAATTCCACATCTGCAATATCTTCATTATGAAATGTCTCAGGTACAGTGAACTTCAATTTTGTCACCTTTAAACTGGGATTCTGCAGAGGATTAATTTTTAAAATTTGCAACTGATTCTCTAATCCTGAACAATTTCAAAACTTCTGTTTATTTATAATTTTCTTTCACATTATTTTTTTTTCTTCTCCTTTCTAAAAATGAATCTACAGACTTATCTGGTATACATATGTCTTCATTGTAAAAATTTAAAGGATAACAAACAAGTGATCATTCATTAGTGAGCACAACTTAGCCTAATAAATATTATTTATTTTTGTACTGCAAATAGACTTATCTCTATAAGAGCAATAATGTCAATATTGTGGTTAGACCACTTTTCTGCCTATCTTAAGAAGAAACTACCCATGTCCTATGATTCCACTCACCATCACCTCCCTGTCTCCCCCACACACAAATATAACAGGCCTGAGATTGAGAAATTATTTAGAAGGCAGAGAAAACAGCAAGAATATTGAACATTAAAGGAAACCTGACTCCTGATCAGAGAAAGAGACTCTTGTCCTCATTCAGCAGTCTCTGACTGCTTTATACACTTCTTAAATTGTCACTATTTACATTGAGGCCAACTACAGAAAAGTTTTCATACAAATGATAATAAATGGATGATTAATATTGTATCAATATCTCTTGCTTTTTAAAAGCTTGCTTCATTTTGGTATAGTTAAATAAAATAAAATTCATCAATTTTAAGTGTGCTATCTGAAGAGTATGCATTACAATTTACAGTAATGTACATATTACCACAATTATGATATAGAACATTTCCATCACACGAATAGTTATCTTTTATTTTATTGCAGGCAGTTCCCTACACTGGCCAGAGCTCTTGGAAACCACTTGTTTTCTTTCTAATACTATACTTTTGCTCTATCTAGGTCTTTAAACAGATTGAATTATATAGTATATATTCTTTTGTTTTTGGCTACCTTTGCTTAGTAAACTGCTTCTGTGTTCCATCCATGTTCTATTTATCAGTAATTTCTTTGTGTTTATTGCAAACTAGTATTTCATTATATGTCATAGTATGATATTTTATTTGCCATTCGCTTCTCAACCATGTGCTGTTTCCAGTGGGTTTTTTGGCTTTTATCTTGTGTACACCATTTTTATCTAGCTTTGTTTAAAAAGATTGACTGGATATATATATGACATTGCTTCTGGTTTCTATGCTTTCCTCTGTTGGTCTACATGAATATCCATATGGCAATGTTATTTTTTTTAATTGTCTTTTTGCAAGAAAAAATGGGAACATCAAATTTACATTTCTGCCATTTCCTTGGATGCCCAGAATCCCTTCCACTAACTTCTAAAGAGACTTTTAAATATAAGAAAATATTTTCTTATATTTACCTAAATATTTGACATTTCTGGCACTCTCTATTCCTTTGTATAGATTCAAATTTTCATCTGGTATATTTTTCTTTTGCTTAAAGAACTTCCTTTCTTTTTATTTACCTATTTCTTATAGTGAAGGTAATAGGTAATGGACACTCTCAGCTTTTGTTTTTAGAAACAAGCTTTATTTTACTTTCATTTTTGAAAGATATTTTTATTGTGTATGGAATTTCAAGTTGATGGGTTTTCTTGTTTCTGTTTGGCTTCTAAAAGTGCTGTTCCTTTGTCTCTAGCTTACATATATTCTGATGTTGTCAGCTATAAATCTTATTTATTTATATATAACATTTTGATATCTGGCTTCTATAAACATTTTTTCCCTTTAAAACTGTCTAGATGCACTTTTACTAAGATGCATTGATGTGGTTTTCTTTATGTATATTTTGCTTGGGTTTCATTTAGCCTATTAGATTTGTTGGTTTATATTTTTATCACAGCTGGAAAATTTTTGGCCATTTTTTTCTTCAATTTTTTTTTTTTTACAATATGCTTCCTTATTTTGTGACTCCAATTAAACATATTTTAGAGTTTTATACTGTTTATTTTTTAAGTATTTTTTCCTTTTTTGCTTCATTGTATACATTTTCTCTTGGTATGAATTAAATTTCAGTGATATCTTGCTGTTAGCGTTAATTCTATTTAGTGTATTTTAAAATCGCAGATATCTATTTTTGTCTCCAGTTCAATTTATTTGTATCTCTTTTGTATCTGATTTCTCTCCTCATCATATAGTATTTTTATTTACTTTCTTGATCTATTTTAAGTGCCAACTACAAATTGGCACTTTCCATTGGCACTTGCCATCTACCTCTATGAGGATTAAATCATGTGCTGCTGCAGCTGCTGATTTTCAACAACCCCTGAACAGAGTTCAGGGTGGAGAGCAGAAATGAGGCACTCCATGCTCTGGGAAAAACTGGCAGAGCAGGTCTTCAGATAGTTAGATATTTTCAGGAGCTGATTTTATGAGCACAATTCTTGTATCTCCTCATATCTAGAAAAGCATTAACATCCTTCATGGTGATGTCTGCTCTTCATGACTAGCAGTAACCTTCACAAGAATAGCAGAAACCTTCTGCAAAAAATATGTGCCTCATTGCATGAACTCCCCCTTCACCAAAATCACATATATACTGGCCTTCCTCCCTACCTCTTTGGAGCCGTTTCTCAGAGCTATCTGAAATGCTGTCCCCCCAGATATCCCATATTGGTTGATGATCCTGAGTTTTATTTGGCATTGTATAGCAGGTACCTGCCCCATCCCCGTTGAAAGATACTGGGGAGGGCCTGTTGAAAGATACTGGGGACCCACCCAGGTGAAAGATACTGGGTGCAGGGGGGTCTGGTAGAAAGGTGCCAAGGTTTGCTCAGTTGTAGGAGACTGAGTGGTCTGCACAGAGTGTTTAGGTAAGAGGTTGATCCGATGTTTTTCCTCAATTCGGCTGCCTTAATAGAATTTGTTGGGATAAAAGTGAAGATATTACATGAGAGCTTTTCTCCAAAGAAAAGGGACAATACTCCTCCCTGCCAGTTATGGCTTTCTCAGGCAACTGAAAAATTTACGGGAGTGGTGGAGGCAGAGTCCTCATACTGTGCAGTGGTGTCATAGGAAAACCCCACTCATTAATTAAAATGCTTGCTCGTCCAGGGGACATGGATAAGAATTGACCATTCAGCGATCCACAGTCATCTTAGATCACCAAAGGGAGAAACTGAGACACTAAGAGGGCTGAAATGATTCTGGGGTGAGGCCTAGAGGAGTTAAGCTCACAAGCAGCACACTGACCCACCACACAATTTCACTAGTAGATTTTACCCCTGACAAATTCAACTTTAATATGGGAAATAGAGCCTCTCAAACACAGAAACAAGGGGAGTCAGAAAGCCAGCCTCTTTCTAACACCTCAGCCAGGTTTGTGTATGTACCAAACTCATACTTGTGAGTTCCTACTTAATTGGGGAAATTATACTAAAGGAGATCTCAACCTAAAATGGCCAAATTGGGGTTCTTTTGATATTTCAAAATTGATATTTTTGTGTGCAGTTAGAAAAAGCTGGCCATAAGTTCAGACTGAATGGAATGCTTACTTTGACTGGTATCTAGAAGACCCTAAAAGAGGAAATGATATGGTAACTTCTTGAAACTATATCAAAACTAAAAAAAGGCTACTAGCACTCTGTCTCTGACTCTGTCTCTCCCTCTGCTTCTCCCACATATCCTCTCCTATTTGAATTGCCTGGCCCAGATGCTATCTCTTTTTCCTTTCCAAGTCTTTCACCTTCTGCTGCTCCATTCACTAGTAAAGGAAAAAAAAAAAAAAAAGCAGCAGTAATTACAGCTCCCTTTAAGGAGAAATCTATTACAGGGAGAGGCGAACTGTCCTCGGTGCTTATATACACACCCTGGACCCTAGCAGAACTTAGAGCCTTGGCTAAGGAATTTCTCCATCCAAGTCAGGATCCATTGGGATTTGCTAAGGAATTTGAGTCAACCGTCACAACCTATGAGCATGGGGTTTTCAGATTTATATCAATTAATACAGCTATTAGATTATGAAAACAAAGCAAGGGAATTAATAAAGAAAGCAGGATGGAAACATACCTTAATGGATTTTGAACCACAGGCTCACACTGAATGGGAGGAATTAACTCAGAAATTACTCGAACTGATCCCAGAGCTTTTTCCAAAAATGATAGACTGGACACAGATTCAAAATGCAAGCAAAAATTGGATGAATAAATTCTGGCCTATTATGAAAAGTTTGAAAAAAAATCTCTTAAGGAATATTCTGGCTTGACTCCTGAATTATTCTCTAACCACCAAAATGATCCCTTGCTTAACTCCACCTTTTTAGAAGGCTTAGATGAGTATTTAGCTACTCTAGTCAAAAGACACAATCTGGGTTGATCCATGTTACATACAAACACCCTTGTTACAATGGCTGACCAAATTTTCAAGATCATAAAAAAAGGAAAGAAGAAAGAAAGGGGGTGTCTACAAAAATTATGAACCTTCAATTGCACCAATTAGGTACACAATGCCAGTCTAGGGTTAACGGACCCTTGTTTAATTCCCAACAGGAGGGAAAGCTAGCTTGAAGGAAGAAAAAAATCTCTTTAGAATTCTGACACTGAGGGAGTAAGTCCTACTAGGAGAACCTGTTTTTTTCTCCCTGTGCCTTGAAACCAGAGCTTTCAGGAATACTTATCTAGACCATCTCTAATTCCTGAGGCTGAGGGAAAAAAAAAGTATGGAAAGAAAATTCTTTAAAATTTTTTTCTTATTCCAACTGTTCTTTATATTGTGATATCTGATTTATCAGATAAGGTTTATATTGTGATATCTGATTCATGACTAAGTTTAGAAAATGAAGCTAGATCTCTTGTTGTGTGTGTCTGGATATATGTATGTCTCAGTATGCGTCTTTGGATAATATTGCTGAGGTTAACCTGTAAGTGAACTCTTTTTAATTGGCTTAAAGAAAAGTAAGCACTTACAACTCAAACAATTCTAAATACAAGAGAAATTAAGCTAAATGAATTTCACTTTCATGTGAACTGGGAAATATTCAGTATTAAATTAATACCTGGCATTAATGTTTAAGTTTGTTGATCTAATTAATATATACGTGTCTTTAGATTCATCAACATTAAGTCTAATACTTTTATTGTGCCTAGGTTTAATATAAGCTAAATAAAATCTTGTTATAACTGTTACAAATTTTTCAGCAAGGAAAGTACTTTGATGTGAAGAAATTTTTAGGGAAAGAAAATGTAAATGAGATAAGAACTTTTAGATAAACTCTATTAAGAATAATTATGCTTTAGGAAAGTCTATCTAAAGTAGTTTCTCCAGATTCTGATAACTTGAAATTCTAGAGCTGTACTAAATTAAGTGATGGGAGACTATTGAATAGCTAGGTCATTCCCAAATAAAGTAAGATACTGAAGTATTAATTGCTGAACATTGGCTTCCTTTTACAGAGAAACAAAAGGTATTTAGGACTATTAATGAATATGTTTGGTGCCATGTTCTCTAAAAAAAGCAAGTGTTTTTAGAAAATATCACTGGTATTTATGTTAACCAATCTATAGTCTATAGAATGTTAATGTAAATGACAGTTCATAATTTCTTTCTTCTTCACAAGATTAAGGTTTTAAGAACTGAGGATTCTAATTTAAACATGAAATTAAAGCTAATAGAAATAATAAAGGAAACATTTCCATATACTGTAGGAAAGTAGGATGTATGTTTTCAGTAAAGAAGGCATGAGGAATGGAATTGCATTTTATTAAGGGAAAAGGAAGTAGGTCTGACTTATAGCTGGCTGTTTCAGAATGGAAAAATAAAGTGATGGATACAGAAAGTGACAAAAAGCTTTGTGGAAAGTGGACCCCGAGAAAAGAGTTTTGTGCATGGTCAGGATTGACTAAGGTTTTAAATAAATTTAATTGAGTAAATGAATTTTAAAAGTAAGCGGGTGCAAAACTTGAATTTGGCTTCTCTCTCTATTAAGAGGACAAGGTTTCTTAAAATGTTGAACTGCCTTTGATAACAGATTTAAAGTTTCTTTACATTTTAAGTGATCTGTTCTGTATTTGCTTTTGAAATCTTTATTGTTACATTGGCTAAGTGAATAATTATTGTTTCACAGTGACCTGTGATCCTATCTGACTGAGTGTTTTAAACCCTTTTTAATATTTTTTCGCAAAACTTCCTAAGTCAAATTCTAATGAAGTCCTTTTCACCTCTAGCTAAATTTGGGATGCTTCAAAGGACCTCTGAAACATCCCAAAGAGAAATATTAAACTAATTAGGTTCATTTGGTATGCTAAATTACATGGAAATATTGTCAAATGAGTAATAAATCTTCTTGGGTTATATTGTATGGTAAATGTTACTAATATAGATGTCCTAGAAATTATATGGAGTTCCTAAAATTCTTATATGCCCTGGTAAAATATTATCAGTCATAATTCTAGTTATTATCTTAGTGTTGTATGTCACAGCAATAACCAAGTTTCTTTGTCAATTGAATTGTAATTAGATTTTAAAGGTGCCTTCTTAAGTCTTCTGTCATTATAGACAATTATGGTTTTATTCTGATGCCTTTGCAAAAATACTTCCTCTTCAAGAAGATTTATAGAAAGGACTTTTGAGTAAATACATGTTTCTGACTTTCAGACCATAATGCTGAACTGGGTAAGAAATTAAATAATCCTAATGAGAAACTTGATGGCTTAATAAACTGTTAACAAAAAGATTTAGTTACATAAGACTGAGTGAACTGGTGAATACAGTAATAATTTTTATGGTTTCTATCTGAAAAGTTACTGGTTTAAATCTGTGTTTTCCAGGTATAAGGAAACCTTTCCCTCAAACTAATTATGACTTACAGTAATTTGATAAATTTTACCTTTGTAAGCAGAATTGAAACATTTATCTTTTTTCTCTATCTTCTCTCTCCAGAGATTGTGCACTCTTAGGTTCCCAGCAGCTTTATCAGATAAATTAGGAAGCCCACTCATTAAGAGGTACAGAAAGTTCAAGGTATTTGGGGGACCTTAAAAAGGGAGGAATTCACCTAGATGTTAGGCAAAATCTGTGATAAGCACTTGGAGTGAATTTCCTAGCCCTGAGAGGTCTTTTAAAAGTCCAGTCAGACTCCTTATAAAAATTTCAGCAAAACAAAAAGCCTATATGATCAATTATAGTTATATAAATTCTCAGGCCAAGTTTTTGAGATCAGACTTATTTTGCAAAAAATATAGTCTTAATTTTGGTTATATTTGGTAGAAATGAGGGTAATTTTAGAGAGAAAAAGATGTTTCAATGAATGTTAAATCCCAGTCTTGTTAATGGATGTCTATATTTACTAAGACTCACTTCCTGGATAGTTCCTTGCTGTTATGTTATATTAATGTAAAGTTTAATTAAATTATTAAAATGACACTCTAAGTTTGTTTCTGAAACTTATCTCAGTAATCTATCTTTGGATGAAGATCAGATGACGTACAATCTGCAACCAGGGGATTATATGTAATGGAAAAGACATAATTTAAAGGACTATTTCCAACCTAAATGGAAGGATCCTTATCAGGTACTCTTAACTAGCTCATGCACAGAGAAACTGAAGGGAATTGACTCTTGGATTAATTTCCAATTATAAAGGGCCCCTGCACCAGACTGGTCTATAGAGAGGTCTGTTGACTTCAAATTCACCTTAAAATGGCTCTCAAACAGAGGAAACTACACTCTGGCCAGAAAGAAAAGAGGGCAACATCAGAAGTAGACAGCTTACCCACAATGCTGGACTGCATTCATATGATCATTTATAATGTTTTCTTGACTTCTTGGACCTTTGCATATAAATCAACTATTTTTCTATCAAGGACACGATCCTATGCTAGTTTTAAAAATCAATCCAATTGTTGGGTTTGTGGCCAATTACCTGTGTCCACTACTTCTGTATTACCTTTGAGGACTTCTCCAGTCCAAGGCTCTAGTTGGATGGCTCTTAGGAAATTTCTTTTAGAAGAAGGAATGTTCAGTGCCATTCAGGCTATTCTTGATATTACAAGATGGGATCCCCTCACCTAGCCAATTAATAATACCTTGTCATAAAAATGAATTTTCCTCAAAAGTTACTCAAGCTCAGTAAAAGCAACAAGCAAAATTTCAGCCAATGAATAAAACCTCCAATTATGGGATAGATTTTTTTGGTTAACACCAGGCTATGGTCATTTAAATTTTAAGCCCCCCATTTACCTTGGAAACATATTATACTAAGGATAATCAGCCTAGTTACACTAGGAAATTGTGTTGGGAGCCTTATGGACAGTGCCATTATATCATTTCCCTGAAAGATAAGGATTAGTATAGAACAGACTAGGCCAGATGACCTGAGGATATACTGGGCTGCACCTAATAGAAGTTCTTAGCTTAATTCTTATTTATGACTTTAATAATACTGCTAGCTATGTTATTTGTATTTTGCCTATTTTACAAGATTGTTGTTTCTTGTATTACCAAATGTGTGACTGAGCCTCCAACAAAACCATATAGTTTTATATGAGATCAATGATTGTAATAGTGTAATTCTATATATGGGAAGACACAACAAGAGGGAATTTTCCTGGACCATAACAGATTAGTAAAACAGGTGGTCCAGAGTCCTGTGGTTACTGTTAATAAGATCTAGTCCAGTAATAGCACTGAGTGGTCTATCAGAGAAATCCTCACCAGACCGAGGAATGAGCCTTCCTAGCACCGTGGAATGAAATGGTCATGGAAAGCCTCCCAAAGCATGGTCGAATTTATGACCATGATGGGGCCCTGTCAACTACAAATTGGCACTTTACATTGGCACTTGCCATCTACCTCTATAAGGATTCAATCACATGCTGCTGCAGCTGCTGATTTTCAACACCCCCTGAACGGAGATTGGGGTGGAGGGCAGAAATGAGGCACTCTGTGCTCTGGGAAAAACTGGCAGAACAGGTCTTCAGATAGTTAGATATTTTCAGGAGTTGATTTTATGAGCCCAACTGTTGTATCTCTTCATATCTAGAAAAGCACTAGAATCCTTCATGGTGATGTCTGCTCCTCATGACTAGCAGTAACCTTCACAAGACTAGCAGAAATTGCTTGCATGTACTCCCTCTTCACCAAAATCACATATGTACTACCCACCCACCCCTCTTTGGAGCAGTTTCTCAGAGCTATCTGAAATGCTGTCTCCCAGGTATAGTCCTCATTTTGCCCCAAATAAAACTTGACTCACATCTCTCATGTGCATTTTTTAAATCGACATAAGGAATTGGCTTACGTGATTGTCAGAAGGCAATCATGTAGTCCAATTCTTACATGACATTTGTAGGAGAGCAGGTTGGAACCTCAGGTAGCATTTCTATGTTAAGATCTTCAGGCAGAATTCCTTCTCCTTCAGGAAACCTCAGTCTTTGTTCCCACCCTCATTATCAAGGGTAATTTCCTTTATTTAAAGTCAATTGATTAAAATGTTAATCACATCTACAAAATATCCTCACAGAAATATTTAAACTACTGTTTAACCAAACAAGTAGACACTGTAAATCAGCCAAGTTGGCTCATGATGTTAACCATCACAGGTATGTCCTTTCTTAAGTTTTCCTTTCCTGCATTGTGGCCTGAGAATTTGCTTCTTAGCAAGTAATCTGATGATACTGTTAGGCTCACTTGTTTTTACCCTTCTCTCAAGGATTAGAGTCCTCTGTTCTTATTACCTAATGTCTGAAAAGTATTGTTTCACAACTTTTGTCCTGTTTTCTAGCTGTTTAAGATGGATAAATAGATCCTTGTTCTTATTTAATTTAAATGTGCATTTTTCTTGTTATTCCTGTGTATTTTTCCAATTTTTAAAAAAATAGATAAAGAGGAAACTAAAGATGTAAATATTATTATAAGCATTAACATTTAGAATAACTTGATAAATACACATATTAAAATGATTCTATGAATCTGTTTGGGCTTGGAGAATTGAATCCATGTGATTGTTTAAATTAAACAATCCTTCTTTGCAGAAAACGAAGAAAGACTATAAAATTTTTCTCTTTATGAAAAAGGATCTCTTTGGTGATACAATTTAAGTTTGCAGAACAACCATGAATTATTTTCCATATAAAACTTGAGTATTTTCCAAGGGAAAATAAAAGAGATATAATTGCATAATTCAGGCTCTTTTTGAGATGCTTGAACAGTGATCACAAAATTGATAAAAGTATCGTGCTATCTGTTTGGAAAGAGAAAATAATGTTTTATTGGGAAAAAAATCTCTTTGTCAAATGGCATTATTTTACATTCTATAATGTCACTGGCACACAATCTGTAAGAGAAATTACTGATGGATTCATAGTAAATATTTTGCTTTACAGTCAGATTAAACCTCTGGTATGCAAAGTACAAAACAGTTTCTTGCATAAAAGTGGTAAATATACAAGGTCAACATGTTTGATGCATGTTTTTGTACTGTATATCTCTGGAACTACATTACATTGGGGGAGATTTCCATTTCACTGAAGATTATGTTGATTTTAATAGGCAAGTGATGTTAGTACTGCTGGAGAATCAAAAATGTATAAAGCAGAAAGAGTGTTGCCATGCAAATAAAAATGCAATAAAATGCCTACTAAACAATGTTTATTCAAAACAGCAAATAGTTGCCATTTCTCTATTTTTTTTTGTGTGTTGGTATTGACTGAAATATCAGATAATTTTTATATGAAGAAATTGTCTCTCATGCTTTGTGCAATGAAAGAGAAAATATATGATGATCTTAAATTCACATGGATGAACAGTTAATTTTCAGAGAAAGGTACTCACACTTTTAAAATGGGGGAAAATATAGGAAAAAATGAGAGCACAAATGGCTTTCTCATCATATGATTGTCCCTTCAAAGATCATTTCCATTATTGCAAGTGGTGTTTTCAAAGGGCATATCTCAAAAATATACTCAATGTCTTGAATACGCTGACATTATTTTAGCCCAGACATCATGATGTTAATATTGAAGATTTCTTATTAAAACAAACCATGCTGAAAGAGATTTGCTAGCTGAATTTATATTTTTCTCAACACAGAAGATTTCTTTGCTGGCTGTGAAAGACACCAAATATATATTTGGCATATTTTAGGAAACATTCAAATGCGATAAAAAAATGAAGAAACAGATTTCCACGCTGTATAAAATGAGGAAGTAATAGACATACCATCATGCTACCTCCCAGACTGAAACAGTCAACCTCCTTGCTGTCTGTATCTTCAGTACCACCCCGATATTAAATATGATATAGCAAAGGACTCATCTTTTGAAAGAGCAGATATTTCTTTTCACTGGAGAACATGTCTTACTTTCTGGTTTTGTGTTCAATCAGAAAATCAAGAACTATCAAAACATATAGGTTTTACAATGATTCATAATGTTGAGCTAGGGTTATGTGATTTATTATTTGAAAGGAATAAGAAAAGAAAACAACTGGATATCAAAATTGACCAACTCAAACATATCCTTTTAATCATATAGAATAATTATTCTAGTTTGTACATATCATCTCATTAAAATTTATGAATTAAGACATAGAATTGGATTTCCATGTGTCCTAATCAACGATTTATAAGGTAGTAAACTTCAAAGAACTGTAAGAAGGCAGAATGCTATTACTTGAAAAATTCTTCAGGATAGGTCAGTCAGGGAATGAGGGGAGCTTTCTTTGCCTTCTTACGATTTTGCATACCACTACACAGCTGGCTTATCACTGTTAGGCACTAAGACGTGTAATATCAGAGAGCTATACATGAAGACTTACAAACTTTTCAATATCCAATGATAGAGAACTACTCTTTACAAATATGTAATTTTTCAATTTTTGTCTTTTAACTGTGAATAGGAAGTTTTAATTCTAACTGGATGTATATAATACCAACCCTTTCCGTAATTGCATGAATTAGAAAAAAAATTGATTTTAAAATAACAATAACGATGATAAAACAGTTCAGAAGTTTCAACATAATTGCTTATGATAACATCTTCTAAGTAGATAATTAATTTTTATTTAATCTGTATATATGCTGTAGGAGTTTTTTTTTTTTTTTTTCCTCTTCAGAATGTATTGATTGTTAGTGTGTGTGCCTTATTGGCCTGAATGTGATGTGCTTAATTATGTTGTGTGTTTTTTTTTTTAAGATTTTAATATGGTTGTACTTCTCCCTTTGTAGGTGTTATTACTGTAAGCTTTGGCAAATGTTTAAGAGTGGAAAAAAGGAATGAACTTCTGTAATAATTCTAATTGTGATGCAGGGTGATTTTTAGCAGCTGTAAACTATCAACTTAAAGTACAGATAAAATAATGTTGCTTCCTATAAGTTATGGTCCATATACTTTTTCTGTTTGTTTGTTTGTTTTCTTAATATATTTGAGGGCAAACAAAGGTAAATGTATGATACAGAGGAGAGACTTGATCTAACAATAATAAAGGTGAAATCAAAAAATCATCAAGGGACGGAGGGGAAGATCATCTTCCTCCCGACATATACACCAGAAATACATCTACACGTGGAGCAACTCCTACAGAACACCTGAATGCTGGCAGAAGACCTCAGACCCCCCAAAAGGCAAGAAACTCCCCAAGTACCTGGGTAGGGCAAAAGAAAAAAAGAAAAAACAGAGACAAAAGAATAGGGACGGGACCTGCACCAGTGGGAGGGAGCTGTGAAGGAGGAAAGGTTTCCACACACTAGGAAGCCCCTTCATGGGCGGAGACTGCGGGAGGTGGAGGGGGGGGGCTTCAGAGCCACGGAGGAGAGCACAGCAACAGGGGGGCGGAGGGCAAAGCGGGGAGATTCCCGCACAGAGTGTCGGTGCCGACCGGCACTCACCAGTCCGAGAGGCTTGTCTGCTCAGCCAGCGGGGCGGGCGGGGCTGCGAGCTGAGGCTCAGGCTTTGGTCGGAGCGAGCGCAGGGAGAGGACTGGGGTTGGCTGTGCGAACACAGCCTGAAGGGGTTAGTGCACCACGGCTAGCCGGGAGGGAGTCTGGGAAAAGGTCTGGAGCTGCCGAAGAGGCAAGAGACTTATCTTCCCTCTTTGTTTCCTGGTGCGCGAGGAGAGGGGTTTAAGAGCGTTGCTTAAAGGAACTCCAGAGACGGGCGCCAGCTGTGGCTAAAAGCGCAGACCTCAGAGACAGGCACGAGCCGCGGCTAAAAGCGCGGACCCCAGAGACGGGCAGGAGATGCTAAGGCTGCTGCTGCCGCCACCAAGAAGCCTGTGTGTGAGCACAGGTCACTATCCACAACCCTCTTCCAGGGAGCCTGTGCAGCCCGCCACTGCCAGGTTCCCGGGATCCAGGGACAACTTCCCCGGGAGAACGCACAGCGGGCCTCAGGCTGGTGCAACATCATGCTGGCCTCTGCCACCGCAGGCTTGCCCCGCACTCCGTGCTCCTCCCTTCCGCCGGCCTGAGTGAGCCAGAGCCCCCGAATCGGCGGCTCCTTTAACTCTGTCCTGTCTGAGCAAAAAACAGATGCCCTCCAGTGACCTACACGCAGAGGCGGGGCCAAATCCAAAGCTGAGCCCCTGTGAGCTGTGAGAACAAAGAAGAGAAAGGGAAATCTCTCCCAGCATCCTCAGAAGCAGCAGATTAAAGCTCCACAATTACTTGATGTACCCTGCATCTGTGGAATACATGAATAGACAGCGAATCATCCCAAATTGAGGAGATGGACTTAGCAAGATTTATGATTTTTTCCCCTTTTCCTCTTTTTGTGAGTGTGTATGTGTACGCTTCTGTGTGAGATTTTGTCTGTATAGCTTTGCTTCCACCATCTGTCCTAAGGTTCTATCCATCTGTTTTTTTTGTTTTTTTTATTTTTATTCTTAATAATTAATTTTAATTTTAATAACTTTATTATACTTTACCTTCTTCCTTCCTTCCTTCCTTCCTTCCTTTCTTTCTTTCTTTCTTTCTTTCTTTCTTTCTTTCTTTCTTTCTTTCTTTCTTTCTTTCTTTCTTTCTTTCTTTCTTTCTTTCTTTCTTTCTTTCTTTCATCTTTCTTTCTTTCTTTCTTTCCCTCCTTTAGACAGCGAATCATCCCAAACTGAAGAGGTGGACTTTGAGAGCAAGATATGTGTTTTTTTCCCCTTTACCTCTTTTTGTGAGGGTGTATGTGTATGCTTCTGTGTAAGATTTTGTCTGTATAGCTTTGCTTCCACCATTTGTCCTACAGTTCTATCGGTCCCTTTTTTTTTCTAAATAATTATTTTTTTTAATTTAATAACTTTATTTTATTTTACTTTACTTTATTCTACTGTATCTTCTTTCTTTCTTTTTTCCTTCCTTCCCTCCTTCCTTCCTTCCTCCCTCCCTCCCTCCCTCCTTTTTATCCTTCTTTCCTTCTTTTCTTCTTTCTTTCTTTCTTCCTTCCTTCCTTCCCTCCTTCCTTCCTTCCTTCCTTTGTCCTTACCTCATTCCCCCTCTCCCTCCTTTTTTTCTTCTTTCCTTCTTTACTTCTTTCTTTCCTTCTTTCTTCCTTTCTTCTTTCCTTCCTTCCTTCCCTCTTTTCCTTCCTTCCTTCTTTCTTTCTTTCTTTCTTTCTTTCTTTCTTTCTTTCTTTCTTTCTTTCTTTCTTTCTTTCTTTCTTTCTTTCCTCCTTCTTCTACTAATTCTTTCTCTCTACATTTTCTCCATTTTATTCTGAGCTGTGTGGATGAAAGGCTCTTGGTGCTCCAGTCAGGAGTCAGGGCTCTGCCTCTGAGGTGGGAGAGCCAACTTCAGGACACTGGTCAACAAGAGACCTCCAAGCCCCACATAATATCAAACGGCAAAAATCTCCCAGAGATCTCCATCTCAACACCAGGACCCAGCTTCACTCAACGACCAGCAAGCTACAGTGCTGGACAACCTATGCCAAACAACTAGCAAACAGGAACACAACCACACCCATTAGCAGAGAGGCTGCCTAAAATCATAATAAGTCCACAGACACCCCAAAACACACCACCAGACATGGACCTGCCCACTAGAGAGACAAGAACAAGCCTCATCCACCAGAACACAGGCACTAGTCCCCTCCACTAGGAAGCCTACATAACCCACTGAACCAACCTTAGCCACTGGGGACAAACATTAAAAACAATGGGAACTATGAACCTGCAGCCTGCAAAAAGGAGACCCCAAACACAGTAAGATAAGCAAAATGAGAAGACAGAAAAACACAGCCGATGAAGGAGCAAGATAAAAATGCACCAGACCTAACAAATGAAGAGGAAATAGGCAGTCTACCTGAAAAAGAATTCAGAATAATGATAGTAAAGATGATTCAAAATCTTGGAAATAGAATGGACAAAATGCAAGAAACATTTAACAAGGACCTAGAAGAACTAAAGATGAAACAAACAATGATGAACAACACAATAAATTAAATGAAGAAGACTCTAGATGGGATCAATAGCAGAATAACTGAGGCAGAAGAACTGATAAGTGAACTGGAAGATAAAATAGTGGAAATAACTACTGCAGAGTAGAATAAAGAAAAAAGAATGAAAAGAACTGAGGACAGTCTCAGAGACCTCTGGGACAACTTTTAACACACCAACATTAGAATTATAGGAGTTCCAGAAGAAGAAGAGAAAAAGAAAGGGATGGAGAAAATATTTGAGGAGATTATAGTTGAAAGCTTCCCTAATATGGGAAAGGAAATAGTTAATCAAGTCCAGGAAGCACAGAGAGTCCCATACAGGATAAATCCATGGAGAAATATGCCAAGACACATATTAATCAAACTGTCAAAAACTAAATACAACAAAGCATATTAAAAGCAGCAAGGGAAAAAAAAAACAACAAATAACACACAAGGGAATCCCCATAAGGTTAAGAGCCTATCTCTCAGCAGAAACTCTGCAAGCCAGAAGGGAGTGGCAGGACATACTGAAAGTGATGAAGGAGAAAAACCTGCAACCAAGATTACTCTACACAGAAAGGATCTCATTCAGATTTGATGGAGAAATTAAAACCTTTACAGACAAGCAAAAGCTGAGAGAGTTCAGCACCACCAAACCAGCTTTACAACAAATGCTAAAGGAACTTCTCTAGGCAAGAAAAACAAGAGAAGGAAAAGACCAATAATAACGAACCCAAAACAATTTAGAAAATGGGAATAGGAACATATATATCGATAATTACCTTAAATGTAAATGGACTAAATGCTCCCACCGAAAGACACAGATTGGCTGAATGAATACAAAAAAGAGACCCATGTATATGCTGTCTACAAGAAACCCACTTCAGACCTAGAGACCATACAGACTGAAAGTAAGGGGATGGAAAAAGATATTCCATGCAAATGGAAAACAAAAGAGCACTGGAGTAGCAATTCTCATAACAGACAAAGTAGACTTTAAAATAAAGACTATTAGAAGAGACAAAGAAGGACACTACATAATGATCAAGAGATCGATCCAAGAGAAGATATAACAATTGTAAATATTTATTCACCCAACAGAGGAGCACCTTATGTATATAAGGCAAATACTAACAGCCATAAAAGGGGAAATTGACAGTAACACATTCATAGTATGGGACTTTAACACCCCACTTTCACCAATGGACAGATCATCCAAAATGAAAATAAATAAGGAAACACAAGCTTTAAATGATACATTAAACAAGATGGACTTAATTGATATTTATAGGACACTCCATCCAAAAACAACAGAATACACATTTTTCTCAAGTGCTCATGGAATATTCTCCAGGATAGATCACATCTTGGGTCACAAATCAAGCCGTGGTAAATTTAAGAAAATTGAAATTATATCAAGTATCTTTTCCGACCACAACACCATGAGACCAGATATCAATTACAAGAAGAGATCTGTAAAATATACAAACACATGGAGGCTAAACAATACACTACTTAATAACTAAGTAATCACTGAAGAAATCAAAGAGGAAATTAAAAAAATACCTAGAAACGAATGACAATGGAGACACAACAACCCAAAACCAATGGGATGCAGCAAAAGCAGTCCTAAGAGGGAAGTTTATAGCAATACAAGCCCACCTTAAGAAGCAGGAAACATCTCGAATAAAAAACCTAACCTTGCACCTAAAGCAATTAGAGAAAGAAGATCAAAAAAAAAAAAAAAAAAAAAAAAACCCAAAGTTAGCAGAAGGATAGAAATCATAAAAATCAGATCAGAAATAAATGAAAGTAACAATAGCAAAGATCAATAAAACTAAAAGCTGGTTCTTTGAGAAGGTAAACAAAATAGATAAACCATTAGCCAGACTCATCAAAAAAAAAAAAAAAGGGAGAAGACTCAAATCAATAGAATTAGAAATGAAAAAGGAGAAGTAACAACTGACACTGCAGAAATACAAAAGATCATGAGAGATTACTACAAGCAACTCTATGCCAATAAAATGGACAGCCTGGAAGAAATGGACAAATTCTTAGAAATGCACAACCTGTGAAGACTGAATCAGGAAGAAATAGAAAATATGAACAGGCAGATCACAAGCAATGAAATTGAAACTGTGATTAAAAATCATCCAACAAACAAAAGCCCAGTACCAGATGGGTTCACAGGCGAATTCTATCAAACATTTAGAGAAGAGCTAACACCTATCCTGCTCAAACTCTTCCACAATATAGCAGAGGGAAGAACACTCCCAAATTCCTTCTATGAGGCCACCATCACCTTGATACCAAAACAAGGATGTCACAAAGAAAGAAAACTACAGGACAATATCACTGATGAACATAGATGCAAAAATCCTCAACAAAATACTAGCAAACAGAATCCAACAGCACATTAAAAGGATCATACACCATGATCAAGTGGGGTTTATTCCAGGAATACAAGGATTCTTCAATATACGCAAATCTATCAATGTGATAAACCATATTAACAAATTGAAGGAGAAAAACCATATGATCATCTCAATAGATGCAGAGAAAGCTTTTGAAAAAATTCAACACCCATTTATGATAAAAACCCTGAATAAAGTAGGCATAGAGGGAACTTTCCTCAACATAATAAAGGCCATATATGACAAGCCCACAGCCAACATCATCCTCAATGGTGAAAAACTGAAAGCATTTCCACTAAGATCAGGAACAAGACAAGGTTGCTCACTCTCACCACTCTTATTCAACATAGTTTTGGAAGTTTTAGACACAGCAATCAGAAAAGAAAAGGAAATAAAAGGAATCCAAATCGGAAAAGGAAAAGTAAAGCTGTCACTGTTTGCAGATGACATGATATTATACATAGAGAATCCTAAAGATGCTACCAGGAAACTACTAGAGATAATCAATGAATTTGGTAAAGTTGCAGGATACAAAATTAATGTACAGAAATCTCTTGCATTCCTATACATTAATGATGAAAAATCTGAAAGTGAAATCAAGAAAACACTCCCATTTACCATTGCAACAAAAAGAATAAAATATCTAGGAATAAACCTACGTAAGGAGACAAAAGACCTGTATGCAGAAAATTATAAGACACTGATGAAAGAAATTAAAGATGATACAAATAGATGGAGAGATACACCATGTTCTTAGATTGGAAGAATCAACATTGTTAAAATGACTCTGCTACCCAAAGCAATCTATACATTCAATGCAATCCCTATCAAACTACCACTGGCATTTTTCACAGAACTAGACCAAAAAATTTCACAATTTGTATGGAAACACAAAAGACCTCGAATAGCCAAAGCAATCTAGAGAATTAAAAACGGAGCTGGAGAAATCAGGCTCCCTGACTTCAGACTATACTACAAAGCTACAGTGATCAATACAGTATGGTACTGGCACAAAAACAGAAATATAGATCAATGGAACAGGATAGAAAGCCCAGAGATAAACCCACACACATATGGTCACCTTATCTTTGATAAAGGAGGCAGGAATGTACAGTGGAGAAAGGACAGCCTCTTCAATAAGTGGTGCTGGGAAAACTGGACAGCTACATGTAAAAGTATGAGATTAGATCACTCCCTTACACCATGCAGAAAAATAAGCGCAAAATGGATTAAAGACCTAAATGTAAGGCCAGAAACTATCAAACTCTTAGAGGAAAACCTAGGCAGAACACTCTATGACATAAATCACAGCAAGATCCTTTTTGACCCACTTCCTAGAGAAATGGAAATAAAAACAAAAGTAAACAAATGGGACCTAATGAAACTTCAAATCTTTTGCACAGCAAAGGAAACCATAAACAGGACCGAAAGACAACCCTCAGAATGGGAGAAAATATTTGCAAATGAAGCAACTGACAAAGGATTAATTTCCAAAATTTACAAGCAGCTCATGCAGCTCAATAACAAAAAAACAAACAACCCAATCATAAAATGGGCAGAAGACCTAAATAGACATTTCTCCAAAGAAGATATACAGACTGACAACAAACACATGAAAGAATGTTCATCATCATTAATTATTAGAGAAATGCAAATCAAAACTATGAGATATCATCTCACACCAGTCAGAATGGCCATCATCAAAAAATCTAGAAACAATAAATGCTGGAGAGCGTGTGGAGAAAAGGGATCACTCTTGCACTGCTGATGGGAATGTGAATTGGTTCAGCCACTATGGAGAACAGTATGGAAGTTCCTTAAAAACTACAAATAGAACTACCATATGACCCAGCAATCCCACAACTGGGCATATACCCTGAGAAAACCATAATTCAAAAAGAGTCATGTACCAAAATGTTCATTGCAGCTCTATTTACAATAGCCAGGAGATGGAAACAACCTAAGTGCCCATCATTGGATGAATGGATAAAAAAGAAGTGGCACATATATACAATGGAATATTACTCAGCCATAAAAAGAAACAAAATTGAGCTATTTGTAATGAGGTGGAAAGACCTAGAGTCTGTCATACAGAGTGAAGTAAGTCAGAAAGAGAAAGACAAATGCTGTATGCTAACACATATATATGGAATTTAAGAAAAAAAATGTCATGAAGAACCTAGGGGTAAGACAGGAATAAAAACACAGACCTACTGGAGAATGGACTTGAGGGTATGGGGAGGGGGAAGGGTGAGCTATGACAAAGCGAGAGAGCGGCATGGACATATATACACTAACAAATGTAAGGTAGATAGCTATTGGGAAGCAGCCGCATAGCACAGGGATATCAGCTGGGTGCTTTGTGACCCCCTGGAGGGGTAGGATAGGGAGGGTGGGAGGGAGGGAGACGCAAGAGGGAAGAGATATTGGAACATATGTATATGTATAACTGATTCACTTTGTTATAGAGCAGAAACTAGCACACCATTGTAAAGGAATTATACCCCAAAAAAGACGTTAAAAAAAATCATCAAAAAGATATTTGAAAATATGGTAACTAATTTTTTTTAGATTTATAGATTTTTGAAAGAGAAATCTTTCAGAAATTAGAATTATAGAATACAGAGAAAGAAAGCAAGGAAATATATGAAAATTAGAGTTTCAATCTAGGAGTCCAACTAAAATGGTTCCCTGAAAGACAGAGAAAACAGAAGTTTTCTGGGCAGAAGTTAGAAAAGAAAATATATAATAAATACAAAAAAATTATCAGGACTGAAAATTGTTCATATTCAGATTGGAAGAGCCTCCCAAACACTTGGATTAACGAGAATGTAAGATCTACACCATAGTTATTACTGTGAAATTTTAGAACACTGGGGGAAAAGGAGATTCTAAACCTTTGAGAAAAAAAAAAGCCACATGTAAAGGATATTAAGCAGGGTTGCTGTTGCCTTGTAATTACTATTACTGGAAATTTTTGATTCACAGTTTTTAAGGGGCTGATTCCAATATTTTCTTCTCAACTCTATGTCCACTTGCAAGAAGACAATGTGTCTTGTCCTGAGTGCCAGGAAACCAACAACTGAGCTTTATTATTTTCCTCTTATCTATATACAAAGAAGATGATTATATAAGCTATTCATTTCCTTGGAAATTCTAGACCTCAGTGCCTCAGGAAAAGTGAAATACCAGTTGTCCTCTGATTCTATACCTAATATCACTTCATGTGCCACTGGAAGAAGTAAGTGGTTAGTTGACCATGTTTTGTTCTTGAGCACACTGTTAGCACCATGCTTACTCATAAGATGTTTTAATGGGTTTAATTACCACCCTTTCTCCAAACTAAAGAAAATTCAGCTGATTTGGGGTAGTGAAGGGAATGAGGGCTGAACTCTCTTTTCCAATTTAGAAATTTCTTTAATGCACTGAGTTTCAGGTACACATGGATTGTCTTGTTTTCCTTCCACTTGTTAATTGAAAACACAGAGAGTTAGGATTGTATGTCGTACTGCCTGCATGGCACTTCTCTGAGAATATTTGAATCACTTAACATCACTAATCAGTATATTAAATTATCTTGTCAAATGAGAGATGATTAACTTCAACAGAGGTAATTTTGACAATGAGCTGTCCATGGATTTCTAATTCTTTTATATACAGTTTAAATGAGATTATACATCCTGTGTGTGTACCTGAAAGAAGACATCAGGACAACACACACTAGTAAATGAGGGTAAAACCCTTGTACTTCATGGCCTCCCAATTTTTCTAGAATAAATATGTGGATAGTGGCCTATATTTACACAAGCTAACTAATGTAGACCATTCTTCTTTCCTTCCAATGAACCCAAAGTGACACTGGAAATCATGCAGCCACATGTCTACATCCATTATTCAGGTATATATTCAGAATGAGTGTGCTCACAAGTCTCACTCTGTATTTACATTAAAGAGGGTGACTAATTACACATTAAAAAAACACAAAAACCTGCTTTTAGAGGAACTAGTAAAGGGGCTACCTAGCGTTGTCTCCTTTTAGCCTCACTGATGGAAGTGTAGTCCCCAGGAAAAAAAAATCCAATGTATAAAGAAAAGCTGAATTCCATGTTAGAAAAATAACCTGGGATAGACTATCGACTTTTAATATAAACAAAAGCCCTCTAACACACTGATATCACAAATTACAGAACTGTTACATGGGATTCTTCACTGTTAAGTTTAGTTAGTGAAATTACTTTATAATGTAAAATAACTCTCTAGGTATCCAGTGGAACATAACTTACTGAACTCTACTTTTCACCTTAAATCTCCACAGTTTGTCTTGACTTACCAAAGATGGATAGGAAACACGAAGATCTCTAAAGTCTAAATAAGTGGCCAAAGGAGCCAAAATTCCCTGTCAGAAATGTCAACATATATTAGGGATTTCAGTTTGGTACACAAGAGAAAATTGAGTCCACCATGCTGAGTGGAGTTTAATCGGTAGGGGTATATTCTCCATGATTAATTACCTCTTTACATGATACAAAGTGCAGTTGTGTAAATCATACTTTATGTGGTGACAAAAGCACTTGCATTATTCTTAAGAAATTCCTCCAGATCTGTTCTAATTCTACTCACTACTTTTTTTCAAGACTCCTTCTCACCTCTATGTATCTGTTTGCCAACATATCTTGGAATATATGGAATATATATTGGAATATATAAAGGAATATACTTTATGACAAGAAGTTCCATAATCCTGACACAGCCAAGGCCAATGGCATTATAATAACCATGCCTAGAAATTTCTGGCAAGAGTCTGCATGGGTTTCCAGAATTAATCATCTTATAACTAAAAGTTTCTGTCCTTTAACCAATATCTTCTCCTTTCCCTTAAATTTCAGCCCTTGGCAACCACCATTCTACTGTTTCTATGAGTTTGACTTTTTAGGTTCCACATATAAGGGAGATCGTACTGTGTCTTTTTCTGCCTGACTTGTTTCACTTAGCATAATGTCCTCCAGGTTCATCCATGTTCCCTGAGAAATATAGATGAATGAAAGGAACAATTCTTCAAATCTTGTTTGGCACCAGAACTGCATGTTCCCTGAATGTTTTCTTTTCCCACTATTGCCCTTCTCATTAAATACACTATCAGTTGTTAATTCCAAAAAGCTGATAATCGTCCATAGGGCAGTAAATTAGACAGTCTTGTATCTTGTTCTTGCAAAATACCTTCAACCTAAACATCTACCTTGCCTAGAATTACTAGATGGCATTGTCCTCAAATTTCCTACTAGTCTTTTATTTCTTATACTTAGAAGCTACAGGGACCTCCTTCTTGTTTCTTAAGCATGTTTAACTTTATGAATAACTGACACAATATTTTCCAAAGTAGCTTTCCCATTTTCCATTCCCACCAACAATGGTACAATAATTCCAATTGTTCTTCAACCTCACTAGCACTTGATATTGCCAGGTTGTTGCTTATGTGTATATTTTAATGCATTCTTTTATGTGTGTAGTGATATCTCATTGTGATTTAAATTTACATTCATTCCCCTAATGAATAATGATGTTGAGCATCTTAAATATGTTACATTGTCACACATATATCTTTTTTTTTTTGCGGTACGCGGGCCTCTCACTGTTGTGGCCTCTCCCGTTGCGGAGCACAGGCTCCGGACGCGCAGGCTCAGCAGCCATGGCTCACGGGCCCAGCCACTCTGCAGCATGTGGTATCTTCCCGGACCGGGGCACGAACCCGTGTCCCCTGCATCGGCAGGCGGACTCTCAACCACGGCGCCACCAGGGAAACCCCACATATATCTTTTTAAACATTTTTATTGAAGTATAGTTGATTTACAATGTTATGTCAGTTTCAGGTGTATAGCAAAGTGATTTGGAGGTATATATATATATATATATATATATATATATATATATATATATATATAATTTTCTTTGGATTGTTTTCCATTATAGGTTATTATAAGATATTGAATACAGTTCCCTGTGCTATGCAGTAAATCTTTAGTGTTAATCCATTTTATATATATTGTTTAATGGTGCTTATCTGTTAATCCCACATTCATAATTTAACCCCTCCCGCTTTTTCCCCTTTGGTAACTATAAATTTGTTTTCTATGCCTGTCAGTCTCTTTCTGTTTTGTAAATAAGTTCATTTGTACTATTTTTTAGACTCCACATATAAATGATATCATAAAATATTTGACATTGTCAATCAACTTACTTCACTTAGTGTGATAATCTCTAGGTCTATCTGCATTGCTGCAAATGGCATTATTTTATTTTTTATTATGGCTGAGTAATATTCCAGTGTGTATATATACCACATCTTCTTTATCCACTCCTCAGTCAATGGACACTTAGTTTGCTTCCATGTCTTGGCTATTGTAAATAGTGTTGCTAATGAACATTGTGGTGCATGTATCTTTTCAAATTAAAGTTTTCATTTTTTTTGGATATATGCCCAGGAGTGGAATTGCTGGATAATATGGTAACTCTATTTTTAGTCTTTTAAGGAACCTCCATACTGTCCTCCATAGTGGCTGCACCAATGTGCATTTCCACCAACAGGGTAGGAGAGTTATGTTTTCTCCACACCCTCTCTGGCATTCAATATTTGTAGACTTTTGGATGATGGCCATTCTGACTGGTGTGAGGTGATACTTCATTATGGTTTGATTTGCAGTTCTTTAGCGATGTTGAGCATCTTTCATGTGCTTATTGCTCATCTGTATGTCTTCTTTGGAGAAATGTCTATTTAAATCTGCCCATTTTTGAATTGGGTTGCTTATTTTTTTTGATATTGTGTTGTATGAACTGTTGGTATAGTTTAGAAATTAAGGCCTTGTCGATCACATCATTTGCAAATATTTTCTCCCAGTCTGTAAGCTTTTTTTTCATTTTGTTTATGGTTTCCATTGATGTGCAAACACTTGTAAATTTGATTAGGTCCCATTTGTTTATTTTCACTTTTATTTCTATTGTCTTGGGAGACTGACCTAAGAAAATGTTGCTATGATTTATGTCAGAGAATGTTTTGCCTATGTTCTCTTCCAGGAGTTGTATGGTGTCATGTCTTATATTTAAATCTTTAAGCCATTTTGAGTTTATTTTTGTGTATGGTGTGAAGGAGTATTCTAACTTCATTGATTTACATGCAGCTGTTCAGCTTTCTCAACCTCATTTGCTAAAGATACTGTCTTTTCAACATTGTATATCTTGCCTTCTTTATCAAAGATTAAAGTCCAGTTGTGTGGGCTTATTTCTGGACTCTCTATTCTGTCCCATTGATATATATGTCTGTTTCTGTTCCAATACCATTCTGTTTCAGTTACTACAGCTTTGTAGTATTGTCTGAAGTCTGGGAAGGTTATGCCTCCTGATTTGTTCTTTTTCTCAGGTTTGCTTTAGCAATTTTGGATTTTTGTGTCTCCATGTAAATTTTAGGGTTATTTGTTCTAGCTCTGTGAAAAATAACATGGGAAATTTGATAGGGATCACATTAAATCTATATGTTGCTTTGGATAGTATAGCCATTTTAACAATATTAAATCTTCATATCCAAATAGCATAGAGTATCTTTCCATTTCCTTGAATCATCTTCAATCTCCTTTATCAGTGTTTTATTGTTCTCAGGGTTTAAGTCTTTAACCTCCTTGGTTAGGTTTATTCCTAAGTATTTTATTTATTTTTGATGAGATTTTTAAACGGGAATTTTTTTTTTTTTTTACTTTCTCTTTCTGATATTTCACTGTTAATGTAAAGAAATGCAACAGACTTTTGTATATTAATCTTGTATTCTGCTACTTTGCTAAATTCATTTATCAGTTTGAATAGATTTTGTGTGGAATTTTTAGGACTTTCTATATAAAGTATCATATTATCTGCATAGAATGACAATTTTACCTCTTTCCTTCTGTTTTGGATACATTTTATTTCTTTTTCCTGTCTGATTGCTGTGGTGTGGCTAGGACTTCCAATACTATGTTGAATAGAAGTGGTGAGAGTGGGCATTCTTGTCTTGTTCTGGAATTTAGTGGGAAGGCTTTCAGCTTTTCACCATTTAATCTTATGTTTGTTGTGGGTTTGTCCATATATCTTTTGCTTAAATCTTTAGCCCATTTCAGTATTTTGTTTTTTTGTTGTTATTGTTTGCTTTGCTATGGAATTGTTATTTCTCTTCATGCATTTTGCTACAAGTCTTTTTATCAAGTGTGTGTTTTGCAAATATTTTACCCAGTTTTTAGCTTATCTTTTCAATCTTAACTGTGTCCTTTAAACAGCAGAAATTTGAATATTCTTGACATCATATATTTGTTTATTTATTTATGCGCTTTGTTAGCTTTTCTAAGAAATCTCTATCAAAACCCAAGGTCACAAACATTTTCTTTAATTTTGCTTTGAGGCAGTGGGATCACATTCATTTTACTAGAGTAAAAGACTGTTTCATAAACGTTTTATCCCAGTGTTTATCAGAACTTAGCAGTGATACTATGTACCACAATATGTAGCAGAATCATATGTTTCAGACCTCAGAGCTTTCCCACTTTGTTTATGGGAATCAGACTGAAACCCCTTTTTGGTAGCATAATGCCCTTGCATTTTTCAGGAAAAGAAAGGTAAAGATAAATGTCCCATAAAGGGAGAATGGCATTACTGATATTTAGACTATGGATGGGGAGCAATTTTTAATTAACTCAAAAGTTTTAATTATTGTACTATCAGACTTATACTTTGAGTATTGTGGTACAGTCCACAGTTATTGCACCCATGATTAACAAGAGTTGGGAAAGGCTGAAATTCCATTGTTCTTGACAATATTCACATATATACACATTGTTTGGCCTCTTCTACTTATGATGGCTGAGGGCTTCTTTGTTCCAGGTTGCTTTGAAAAGGAAAAATCTATAAAATCAAGCTCATATACTGGGCATTTAAGAAGTGTTACTCTGATAATGGTATCCCTGACCAAAATTGTAGCTTCTACCTCAGTCTTATCTTATTTAAACTCCCATTTTCACAAAAAGGCATAGACCAGTGACATTTAGAGGAAAACTATATCAGAATAAGTTGTGACTGATTAATATGCCCACATTTACCTTTTTCCACGTTTTTCTTTAAAACATTAATTCTTGCTATACTATTGCCCAAATCATTACTTGTAGAAATTTAGCTAATATAAAAAATCCAAGATATTAAAAAAAGTAACTTTATATCAGCAACTGCAATTTTTTCCCAAGTTTAAGACTAACTCTTTGCTTTGTAAACCTAAAACGATATCATGTTTTGGTTGAATATGGTAAAGAACTATATACAGACTCAAATACTGAACAAATGTAGGGATCATTAAACCTCATGTAAGCAATGAATTTTGCTATGCTTGGTAGTCTCAGACCTTTATTTCTCAGTCATCTTCCCTGCAATTCTCTATATTACTGATGAAAAAGAGTAACAAAAGATAAAATCATGATATTACAGGAAAATTTCCAGTGAAGTGTGTCTTTATTACAGAAGTTTAGGGCTTACTTTCAATCAAGTTATTTCACTATATTTAATGACTATTCATGGACAATAAATGGAAAGTTTCAGAACATTGCATTAATATTTATGAGTTTTTCACATGGCTAGTTACTAACCTAAGTATTTCAATTTGTTAAACAAAAAAGATCCAGCTAAGAATTATGTACTGGTCATTCAATTTTAGCAAAATGGACTAAATCAATGTCTAAGAAGTGAAAGATGTAGTCAAAACATCCTGTCTCTGCTTATTCAGTTACAGAACTGCAAAGACTATTCACATACCAGAGATACCTGGCTAATTAATATATTGTATCCATGGTCAGATATTGATCCATTCCCCTTTCTTTCCCTCTAAACTCCTATATCTTAATATTTTGTTTCCCTAAACCTGTTCCTCATTTTTGGAACATTTATCAATGATGCCTATCTCTGGGAAAATTCTCATGACTCTCCTGCTACTGCCATGACAAGTAACTCTTCTTTGATTATGACTGAAAATTATTGATTATCCACATGGCATTATCTATGCTGTGAATTATCTAAATAAAATTTGAATCCAAGAAGATATTGCATTTGATTCTGTAACTTGGTTTTCACCCAGAGATTGCAAATTTATTTTAAAAGTAAAAAAATAAATCTATAAAATTAGAATAAACATGAAAACTATTAAAACAAAGTTAAGGACTTAAAAATGAACACACTTATTGGATGCGAATTTTGTTGGTTGTGGGCTTACATGAGTTTTAATATAAAGGCTTTAAATTTACTATGATTTGTCATTGTTAATGATATAGATATCATCCTAACTTTATGTCCTTTATTAAATGAATTGTAGCATACATAAAGACATTTTTAGCACATTAAAACTGAACCTCCTCTTTGTAATAACCCATGTAATAACTGTATCAGGCAATTTCACCAATGGATGTTAATGCTAATGGAAAAAAGTTAGAAAACGCTATTCATACCACCTTAAAGCATCACTGCACAGATTATATCTCAATTATAAGAAGAAATGTGTTATTACAATGGGGAGATTTGGTGGCATGGTCTTAATTAAATCGTGAAGTTTAGCATTGCCTTTGTGATGTAATGCAGTAGGAGAGCTTGCATCATCTATGTAGTGCTTTTACTGGAAATTACTGAGCTTGATCTAATCAAGTAGAAACAGTCCATTGAATCCAGAATTTCAAGTTCTGAAGAAATCTGGCCTGAACTTCTCAAAAGAAGTGAAACTGAGATTCTTCTTGATTTTTTTAAGAGATAAGACATAACACCAGAAGCAATGTGTGAACATTAAATGGATTCTGGATTGAAAAAACAAAAAAAAAACACGTGATCATTTTAAAACTATTTGGCAAAATTGACATATGAGCCATATCTTAGCTCATGGTATTGAAATAATTCTGATTTTCTTAGGTGTGACATGATGATATGGTTTTAAATAAAATGTCATAGTTCCAGAAAACGTTTAGAGATGAACTGTCATGATATCTTCACATTATCTCAAGGTAAATTAACAAAAGGGAAGTATCTGTGTGTGATTAGATAGATAGACATCAAAGTAGATATAGATATAGACATATGTATAGAAATGTGGCAAAATGTTAAAGTTAGTGAATCTGGAGGAAGAGTATTTGGGTATTTAGTGTAGTGTTCCTTCAACTTCACTCTGGGCTTGAAAATTATCAAAAAATTCAATTACCGAGAAAAAATATCTTCATTAATGATTAGACTAACTTACCCTTTTATGAAACTCTTACTTTACGTATCCTGTGTGTCAGATAAAATACTGATTATAAGTTATGAGAATGATTAAGACAACATTACCACTTAAGGAGTAGGGATTTAAGGAAGTCAAATTTATTTTTGTAGAGAACACTTTAGCTACAGCAGCATCCAACCACTTGTTTGGTTAAGATTAAAGCTACAAAGGAAAAATTATGCAGAATAAAATAGAATAAATAATAATCAAAGGCAAAATATAAATTAGAAACTATAAAAGTATTTGTGGTTTCTATTTAATTTTAACAGAAAATAAGAAAAGAAAAAATAACTGTTAAACGTGAAAATTTGCCTAAGCAAACATACTCAAAATAAGAAGAACATAAGGCTGACATACACTGAGAAAGTATTTCTCTGTCAGATTAGCAGAATTCAACACTTTTTTTAATATGTTGTATGCAAAAGGATGAAGGCATAAACACTATTATTATTGGGATCATAAAATAGCAAAACCTTCACTCCTAAGAACTGACATTATAGATGCACTCAGAAATGTATATTATTGATGCATTCATAAATATATAAAATGTCTTATGTACACAGATATTATTGCAACATTGTTTGTAATATCAAAATATTGGTAATGACTTCAGTATCTCCCAGTAAGAAACTAGTTACTTGAGTTCTGGTTTATTCATTTAAGGAAATATTATGTTGATCTTAAAATATATTGAATTGTTGATATGGAACAAATCCAATAAATATAAATGAATTTGATAAAGAAAGTGCAGTTGTATGGTGTAATTTGTGCTGTGATAATGAAAAGTAGACATAAACAGAGGTATGGATACACATGCACATATATACATATTAATACATAGATTTTATTATGTAAACTTATCATGTTCCTGTCAAGATACTTAAGAATTTGACAACAACGCTTTCTCTGAAAAGTAGAACTGGATCATTGGGGAACACAGAAGACAAACATTTATCACTGGATCTTTTTTAACATAAATAAAATGAACACATTTAAAGGTAAATATAAACATCGGCAGACTAAGGAGAAGAAGCAATTCTGACACACAAAAGAATGGCCACTAAATACACAAAAACAGATCATTCTCCTTATTAATTAAAAAAAACTATACACTTGTCAATTCTCTTTCTGCCTTTTTGTTGCTTATCAAATTCTGTTTCATACTTGAAAGAGGATCATTCTATCATGATACAAAATTCTGTGATCTTGTGCTACATCTTCAAGTCACATGTTTTTTTAATCTGTTTTTTCTTTCTGTAAATTGTTCTAGTGTAATAAATAAAAGGACTGTAAAATCTTGAAAAATGGAAATTGTACGCTTTCCAAAAATGCTGTCCTATCTCTTTATGTAGTAGAAATAGATATCCATTTCTAGCGATCCTTCGGGGTGGTTCCTTTCATTGAGGTATAGTATTTTTTCCTAGTTACATAATTTAGAAATCTCTCAAAACTTGTTTTGTTTGTTGTTCCAGCTCTCACCAATAAAGAAGTGATTGCCTGCCCTAGTAGCTCCATAGCATGGGGTTTCATCAAGTCCGATCTTCTCCCAAGGCAGCCAATAGCTACTGAAGTATTAAAGTCAGCATTTAGGTCTGCCTCCCTTCTTAAATCCCAATACTCATAATTAGGGGGGCAGGTCCATGAAAGTCACTGAAGACAAGGAGTATTACATGTTTGTATACTCAAAGCCTTTCTTCTCCATACTCAGCACCGATTAATTCCTATGTCAGAGAGGATGTCAGAAGGTTCAGCTCCTATAGAAATACTTTTCGAAAGCCTGACAGTCCTGGCAGTTTTCAGCATAGTGCTCCTTTCTTTGCTCTGCAGTATTTTACTTTTCAAGCTTGTCCTATATAATTAT
The DNA here is from genome assembly GCF_039906515.1 of Pseudorca crassidens. Taxonomy (NCBI): domain Eukaryota; kingdom Metazoa; phylum Chordata; class Mammalia; order Artiodactyla; family Delphinidae; genus Pseudorca; species Pseudorca crassidens. The sequence continues at coordinate 22,005,665 of NC_090309.1, read as the reverse complement.
TTACTCACTTACTTGCAATGATGTTTCTAACATATCTTCAAATGTGTCAGAAATTTAGAAGGCCTTCACTTTCCATTTTTTGATTGGTGTTTTTTTTTGTTGTTCCTACCTTACTTTCTATTCACTTGACTGATGTGCAAATCTTCTCAGATCTGTAACCGGATGGCAGGTTGATATACAAGGCTCTTATTCTGATGCTGTGGCTTTCATGCAGTGAAGACTGCTGGTCCAAGATAGCTTCTTATCTAAGCCCCAGGATCTGGCTCTCTGACACTTCTGGCAGATGGAGTACATGAAAAATCACTGTTACTATCATGCCCTGGTTGCTGTACTTTCTCCCTCTGCTCCTGTCTATGGCCTTCTTTCAGGATTCAAGCTTCCCACTCACCCTCAGTCACCCACATCCCCTCCATATGTTTTCTAGAAAGCAGAGAAAGGGAGACAGCAATGAGAGAAAGAAAACACTCACAAAGCAGAATCCACAGAGCAGAGTCATATTCCTCAGACATCACTGCACATTGATGTCACCAAGCTAGTTGGCTAAATGAGTGTTCCTTCTAGATATTTGATTTTGTAGGCCTGGAAAGCATCCAAGTAGTTTACATTTTTATTGAAGCTCTCAGGAGATCCTAATTCTAAGTGACCATTGCCCACAGTTTGAAAATCATCACCTTTGAGTATTAGCTGTCAATTTATGAACTCTTCAGCAAGAAATAAGGACTCATAGGTGATGATGCATTGATATCTAACACTGCCCATTTGATATTTTGGTGAAACTATACAGTGTGTCCATAAATTATGATTTTTAAACTCATTACATCAACTGTATAATTAATTTTTTCCTTTAAGTTTTATTATGTTTGATCTAAATTTCATTTCTAAACAGAGGTTTTCATTTGGCAGGGAAGGGGAATTGTCCTGGGAGTTTCCGTTTTGTTTTGGATTTTTGTAGTATGTTAGGAGGTGATAATGAGAGTTGGGTTTAAGGCTGGTATGCATAGTGTGTTTGTGGAATAAATAAAGTCCCACAGTATACCAAGTGTGCTCTTATCTGTTCTAAAAGAGGAAACTTGTATCTGACAGTAAAGAGATTAATGTCATTCACATTAATAAATGGAAATTTGGATTTTCAAATTGTGTTGGCATCAGGGAAAAGGGTAATGATTTGTGATCTTCTACAGATATATGAGAAACCTCAATCCACAGAGTGAAATATCATTTCAATTGGTATACATTGTGCAAGAAATTACTGACCCAACACAGAATATAGCATAGGAAACTACTTTCCTGAAAGAGGAGAGGAAATGTCACCACTATCTTTCAATCTTACTGTTATCACGTGACAAAGTGAAATGCCTGTTTGCCTTTTTCAGTGCCGGCTATGTAGCTTAGATGAGAAAACACTATCTTGCAGGCAACCTGAATTCTTTAAGAACGTGCAGAAAGTAAACATGACAAATCATCCAAGTTATATTTGTTTAAGAATAGGCCATACTAAAGAAAAGTCAAGGGCTTAAAATGTTTTATTATGATGAGATGGCAATGATTATGTGTGTAAGATAAACATGTTTATTAAATCACACATGCCAAGGAAGTTGTGAATAGCTTCCATAGATGTAGCAGGAGGCTGCTCTTCTTAAAGGTAATGAGGTGTAGTCATTTAAAAATGTGTCCTACTTCTAATGTCTATAAAATGCAAACTAGAGTAACTCTGCTGAGTTATGTTAATAACTAGTGAAAAGCATCTTATTCCAAAGCACTTCAAAAAACAATTATTCAAAGCATCTACCAGGTGTTGTGGAAGGCAGGAACAGAGGAAGTTTGGTTTTGGGTTTCTTCCAAGTCACCTTTAAGAGCACTCCAGAGCTTCTGAAATTGGCTTATCAGTACATTTGAATATTTTAATTATACACTTCAAAAAATACTTCAGAGTCATTTGACTAAAAGTGAAATTTGTGTATTACATGTTAGTACTTAAATCAACTATGAAATAGCATTTTAAATTGAAATCCAGTGCACCCTGCATTCACTCTGTTCAAGAAAATTGATTATAACTCAAATTATAACTCAAATTAAGCAAGACAGGGGGAACTAACAATGAAATTTTTAGAACATCATACATTATTATACATGGAAATAAAACCCCTCATGCTCAAGAAGAAAAACTGTCAAATATTTGAAAGAAGTGGTGGGAGAATAGCAGTAGAAATATCAATACATCTTTTCAGTATTTTGTGGAATAAACTTCCATGGATTATACATGCAAATCAATTGTCTAAATGCCATTTTTCAAGTCATTCTTCTCTAGTGTATCTGAAAAAGTGGGGCTCCTCCTCACTCCAAGACTCAGGATGTGTCTCTGACCTTTCAACCTAAGCTCCCTATTAGCCTTGTTGCTGGAAAATACCAGAAAATTGGAAATTTATCCACACTTGAAATCATGCTGCTCTCCTCATTTTAACCACACCAGTGAAGTGATGCAGAGACTGTACTTCCATTTCTTGACTTGTCCCTTGATTTCACTTAACTCCACTATTGAACAACCATTTTTATAACAGATTTTGTAGGTATTGCTGGTTTGTCAGCTTCATTAGATAATGCCAAAGGATTTTCCAAAAGTACTTTACAAATTTATATGCCACTTATCAATATTTGAGATGTTTTCCTTTCCTTGACTCCTTGTTAATACTTCATATTAACAATATTTAAATTTTTGTGAATGTAATGGGAGTATACTATAGTATATTTTATTTTATTATTGTTTAATGTCCCTTAATATAGTTGATGCAATTTTAATACTCCTGATAATCATTCAAATTTTATTATCAATTTTTTTCATTGACATTGTTCTTATATTTTGGTTACAGATCCTTTAATACTTTCCAATGTATAAATGTTACACACACACATGCACGCACACACACACATTTATCTTGTCCCCCATTAGCTGCTTCCTTTTAATTGCTTTTTAAAATAACACTTGATTGGCATATGATTAAAAAAACATATTTAATGTACACAACTCAAAATAAGTTATTTTTTCTTTTTTTTATATCAGCTATTTTACAAATTAAAGAATGCATTTATTTCCTCTTAGAATTTAACCATAAAATTTGAAAATGCTTAGTTATGATTTTTCAAATGCATTCTGATTTTATTCAGCGCCTCTTTCCTTTTGCCAGATCAGTTAAATTGACATGTTGACTTCTTTAAGAATCTCTTCCATTTCCTGACTACTCCATCGTTCATGTTATTATGAGCTAGAATATTGATTTCACTTTTACAAGGAAAAAAGTCTTAGTTGCATTAAAAAATTGGATTTACTAACCTAATTTTTCTACTTATCTAGCTCCTTATTGCTTCTTTCTTCCCTCCATTTTTTCCTCATGTTTTCATTATCCTGATATCCTTTGAAGTCAGTTTTGAAAGTGTCTTGGGGTGGCAATTTTGAATTGCAACTTCATTCCTCCCTTGAGTGCTACTGGACGTAGCTATAGATTTTTGGGTTGGCAGGTATCAAAAGTTTTACTTAACACCCAACATCAGTAGTTACTGCAAGACTGCAGTCATATTCACTTCTTTCATTGATAATGTCTTTTCTCTGGATATTTGTAAGGTTTTCTCTTTAACCTTGAAATTTTACCACATTGATACCATATTTCTGGTTGTGCATTTATTTATATTTAAATTGATTTTTAAAAGAATCTTATTGAAGCATAGTTGAGTTACAATGTCGTGTTTAATTTCTGCTGTACAGAAAAGTGACTCTGTAATAGGGACATTCTTTTTTTAATATTTTTTTCCATTATGGTTTATCACAGGATATTGAACATAGTTCCCTGTGCTGTACAGTAGGACCTTTTTGTTTATCCATCCTATATATAATACTTTGCATCTGTTAATTCCAAACTCCCAGTCCATCCTTTCCCCACAGCTGCTCCCCCTTGGCAATCACAAATCTGTTCTCTAAATCTGTAAGTCTGTTTTTGTTTTGTAGATATATTCAATTGTGCTGAATTTTCAATTCCACATATAAGTGATATCATATAGTATTTGTCTTTCTCTTTCTGACTTACTTCACTTACTATGATAATCTCTATGTCCATTCATGTTGTTACAAATGGCATTATTTCATTATTTTTAATAGCTGAGTAATATTCCATTGCATACAACATCTTCTATATCCATTCATCTGTCAATGGGCATTTAAGTTTTTTCCATGTCTTGGCTATTGTAAATAATGCTGCTATGAACATAGGGGTCTATGCATCTTTTCGAATTAGAGTTTTATCTGTGTATATGCCAAGGAGTGGGATTGCTGGATCATATGGCAACTCTAATTTTAGTTTTATGAGGGACCTCCATATTGTTTTCCATAGTGACTACAGCAATTTACATTCCCACCAACAGATTAGAGGTTTCCCTTTCTCCACACCCTCTCCAACATTTATTATTTATAGACTTTTCAATGATGGCCATTCTGACTGGTGTGAGGTGGTACCTCATTATGGTTTTGATTTTCATTTCTCTAATAATTAGCAATGATGAGCATCTTTTCATTGTGCCAATTAATTGCTCATCTGTATGTCTTCTTTGGAGAAATGTCTATTTAGGCCTTCTGCTCATTTTTCAATTGGGCTGTTTGTGTTATTGTTATTGAATTGTAGGTGCTATTTGTATATTTTGGAAACTAAGCCATTATTGGCTGCATCATTTGCAAATATTTTCTCCCAGTCCAAAGGCTGTTTTTTTCATTTTGTTTCTGGTTTCCTTTGCTCTGCAAAATCTTAAAAGTTTGATTAGGTCCCATTTGCTTGTTTTTGCTTTATGTCTATTGCCTTGGGAGACTGATGTTTTGCCTATGTTCTCTTATAGTTTTATGGTGTCTTGTCTTATATTTAAGTCTTTAAGACATTTTGAGTTTATTTTTGTATATGGTGTGAGAGTGTGTTCTAGCTTCATTGATTTACATGTGGCTGTCTAACTTTCCTAAAACCGCTTGCTGAAGAGACTGTCTTTTCTCCACTGTATATTTTTGCATCCTTTGTCAAAGATTAATTGTTCATAGGTGTGTGGGTTTATTTCTGGGCTGTCTATTCTATTACACTGATCCATATGTCTATTTTTGTGCTAATACCACACTGTTTTCATTACTGTAGATTTGTTATATTGTCTGAAGTCTGCAAGGGTTATGCCTCCTTCTTTGTTCTTTTTACTCAGGATTGCTTTGGCAGTTCTGGTTCTTTTATTGTTCCATATAAAATTTAGGATTATTTGTTCTAGTTCTGTGAAAAATGTCATGGGTATTTTGATAGGTATTGCATTAAATCTTGTAGATTGCTTTGGTTAGTATGGCCATTTTTACAATATTAATTCTTCCAACACAAGAGCATGGACTATCTTTCCATTTCTTTGAATCATCTTCAGTTTCCTCTATTAATGTTTTGTAGTTCTCAGCATATAAGTCTTTCACCTTTTGTTTACATTCTCTTTCTGATATGTCATTGTTAGTGTAAAGAAATGAAACCAATTTCTGTATGTTAATCTTGTATCCTGCTACCTTACTGAATTTGTTTTTCAGTTCTAGTAGTTTTTGTGTGGAGTCTTTAGGGTTTTCTATATAGTATCCTGTCATCTGCAAATAATGACAATTCTACCTCTTCCCTACCAATCTGAATAAATTTTATTTATTTTTCTTGTCTGATTGCTGTGGCTAAGACAACCAATACTATGTTGAAGAGAAGTGGTTAGTGTGGGTATCCTTGTCTTGTTCCAGCTTTCAGTACAAAGGCTTTCAGCTTTTCACCACTGAATATTATATTGGTTCTAGGTTTGTCAGATAGCTTTTATTATGTTGAAATATGTTCCCTCTATACTCACTTTCATAAAGATTTTTATCATGAATAGATGTTGAATTTTATCAAATGCTTTTTCTGCATCTATTGAGATGATCAGGTGGTTTTTGTCTTCTCTTTTGAAGATGTGATGTATCATATAGATTGATTTGAATATGTTGAACCCTCCTGTCACCCTCCTGTCACCTCCTGTCAATTGGGATGAATCCAATTTGGTCATGGTGTATGATCTTTTTATGTGTTGTTGAAATTTTGTTGTGAAGTTTTGCATCTATATTCATCACAGATGTTGGCCTGTAATTTTCTTTTTTGTTATTGTCTTTGTTTTTGATACCAGGGTGATGGTGGCTTCAAAACATGTCTTTGGGAGTGTTCACTCCTCTTCAGTCTTTTGGAAGAGTTTGAGAAGGATTGGCAAAAGTTCTTCTTTGTATGCTTGGTAGAATTCACCTGTGAATCCATCTTGGCTGAGACTTCTTTTGTAGGGAGTTTTTTTTTTTTTCTTTTCCTTTTCAGATTCTATTTCACTTCTAGTTCTTTGTCTGTTTAAGTTAGCTATTTCTTCTTTTTTAAAAATATTTATTTGTTTATTTATTTATTTGGCTGCACTGGGTCTTAGTTTCAGGATGCGGGATCTTTGTTGTAGCATGTGAGATCTTTAGTTGTGGCATGCAAACTCCTTAGTTGTGTCATGTGAACACTTAGTTGAGGAACGTGGGATCTAGTTCCCTGACCAGGGATCAAACCTGGGCCCCCTGCATTGGGAGAGTGGAGTCGTAGCCATTGGACCATAAGGGTCTTGATTCAGTTTTATTGGGCTGTGTATTTCTAGAAAGTTGTCCATTTCTTCTAAGTTGTCAGATTTGTTGGTTTATAATTATTCATAGTATTCTCTTTTTTTTTTTTTCTGCTGTATCAGTTGTGATTTCTCCTCTTTCATTTCTTATTTTGTTTATTTGGGCCTTCTCACTTTTCTTCTTGGTAAGCCTAGCCAGAGGTTTGTCAATTTTGTTTATTCTTTCAAAGAACAAGCTCTTGGTTTTATTGATTTTTCTATTGTTTTTTAAATCTCTATTTTATTTATTTCCTCTCTGATCTTTATTATCTCCTTCCTTTTGTTGACTTTAGGTTTTGTTTGTTATTCTTTTTTCTAATTTTTTTGTGTGGCAGGTTAGAATGTTTATTTGAGATTCTTCTTGTTTCTTAAAGAAGGTCTGTATTGTGAAGAACTTTCCTATTATGACTTCTTTTGCTGTATCCCACAGATTTAGTATGGTTATGTTTTCATTGTCATTTTCTTCAAGGCAGTTTAAAATTTCTTCTTTGATTTCATCATTGACCCATTTTTTTTTTTTTTTTGGTAGTATGCTGTTTAGTCTCCATGTAATTGTTTTTTCCTTGTTTCTTTTTTTTGATTTCTGGTTTCATGCCGTTGTAGTCAGAAAAGATGCTCAAAATAATTTTTAAACTCTTAAAGTTGTTGGGCTTGTTTTGTGCCCTACTAGGTGGTGATCCTAGAGAATGCTCCATGTGCACTTGAAAAGAATTTGGATTCTGCTTTTTTTGGAAGTAATGTCCTGAAAATATCGATTAAGTCTAACTGTTCTATTTTATTGTTTAGGATCTCTGTTGCCTTATTGATTTTCTATCTTGAGGATTTGTCCATTGATGTGAGTGGGGTATTAAAGTCTCCTATTATTATTGTATTCCCATCAATTTCTCTCTTTAAGTCTGTTAATATTTGTTTTATGTATTTGGGTGCTCCTGTATTAGGTGCACATATGTAGACAAGTGTAATAACCTCTCTGTGTATTGATCCTTTTATCATTATATAGGGTCCTTCTTTATCTTTCTTTATAGCCTTTTGTGAACCCCACTTTCTTGTCATTTCTGGTTGCATGAAGTATCATTTTCATACACTTACTTTCAATCTATGTGTGTTCTTTTACCTAAGGTGGGTCTCTTTTAGGCAGCATACTGTTGACTATTTTTTAATCCAATCTGCCACTTTGTGTCTCTTTATTGGAACATTTAGTCCATTGACATTCAAGGTAATTATTGATAGATATGTATTTATTGCTATTTTAAACCTTGATTTTCCATTGATCTTATATTTCTTCTCCATCTTTTTTTTTCTTTTTGTTTTTCCTTTTGTGGTTTGATGATATTCTTTTCTATGATACTTACATTCTCTTCTTTTTGGTTTTTGTGAATTGATTTTATGTTTTTGATTTGTGGTTACTTTATTTTTCATGTATATTAACCCCTTCCTATATCCACTTTCTTACACTGGTAGACATATAGGCTCAAACACATTCTAGAAAAATAAAATCTACATTTTCTTACTCACCTCCCCTACATTTTATAATTTTGATGTCCTGTTTACATCTTCATGTTCATCTTTTTGCTGTTCACTGTGGTTATCATCTCTTTCACAATTTTTTTCTAATCTGTGTACTGGCTTATTTAAGTGACTTGTTTTCCAATTGTGATTTTCTCTTTCCTTTAGATTCTTACTTCTTTTCTATTTAGATAAGACCTTTCAATATTTCCTTTAGGGTTGGTTTATTATTGCTGTCCTTTCAGTTTTTTCTTGTCTGAGAAATTCTTTATCTCTCCTTCTAGTCTAAATGATAATCTTGCTAGGTAGAGTATCCTAGGTTGCAGATTCTCTTTTCCTTTTCAGGACTTTGAAAATATTTTTCCACTCCCTTCTTGCCTGTAACATTTCTGTAGAGAAATCAGCTTATAACCTTATGGGGGTTCCCTTGTAATTAATACTTTGGTTTTCTCTTGCTTCCTTTATAATCCTCTTTATCTTTAACTTTTGACATTGTTATGTCTTGGTGTAGTTCTGTTTGGGCTTATCTTGTATGGGACCCTCTGTGTTTCCTGTACCTAGATATCTGTTTCCTTCTTTAGGTTTGGGAAGTTTTCAGCCATAATTTCCTCAAATGCTTTCTCAATCCCCTTTTCTCTTTCTTCTCCTTTGGGGATCCTTATTATGCATAGATTGGCATTTATATATACCCAATATGTCTCTTATATTGCTTTCATATATATATATATATATATATATTTGTCTTTCTGTCTGCTGTTTTGATTGAGTGATTTCCATTATTCTATGATCCAGGTCACTTATTCATTCTTCTGCATTCTTCATTCTGCTATACATTGCCTTTAGTTCAGCTTTCATTTCTGCAAATTAATTTTCTAATTTTTCTTAGTTCCTCATTATAGTTTCTAGTTCCTTTTTACAGTAATCTGCATTTCTGTCAATAGCCTTTCTTAATTCCTTTAGTATTTTCATTACTTCCTTTTTGAACTTGGTGTCTATTAAACTGAAGAGGTCTGTTTCATTGTTTATTCTTTCAGGGGAATTCTCTTGATCATTAATTGGGAGTGGGTCCTCTGCTTCTTCATTTTACTTATATTTCTCTTGCTCTGTGAGTTTAAGAGAAACAATTTTCTACTGTGGTCTTAGAGGGCTATTTTTACGTGGGATCATCCCTTCATAGCCCGCATGGGTTTAGTACTTTTGGTGCGAGGGCTGTTTTTAGTATGGATGTCTGCCACCCCTTTCCTCTGTGTGTGCTGGCCATTATCTCCTTGAGAGGAGGTGTGGCTGGTGTTGTGGTGATCAGAGCCTTCACTGGATGTTGAGTGGGACCTCTTCTTTGCTGTGTGGTTGTCACTGTCCTGTCAGGGGCAGGGTCTACTCCCTAGTTGTTGGAGTGAAAGCCCCCAGATCCATTTCTGAGCTGCATTTCTGAGCTGTGGTGCGAGGTAGGTGGGATTGGAGTGCTCTCTTGGATGAGGAACCACTGATTATTCCTCTGCCAGTGCCGTTCACCAATAAGTGTGCTCTGTGTGTCACCTCTCACCCACTGTGTGGGTTCACAACGTATGTTGTCGTCGGCACTGCCTTCAGCCCCTTCTCAAACTTGGGAATACTAGCAATTGGCCCTGGTATCTGTTCAGGTGTTGTTTTCACAAGGCCACCAGCACAGACCCACTGAAGTCAGGCCTCAAGACTGCAGTATTCACATACCTGGAACTTCTTTGGGAGCTATGGAGGCAGCTCAGCCACCAAATGCATGCACCCACAAAGCTGCTAAGGACAGGCCTATCCCAGCTGTGGGAGCACCTGTCATCCATTCAGATGTCCACAGACACTGAATTTACAAAGCCAGTGACAGAAGTGTAAATCCATGGCTCATGCAGCTTTGGGGAGAGATTTCAGCCATGCTTCCTAAGTCATGCAGCCCCTGGGGCTCAGTTGTTGTTTCAGCCCTAGCTCTGTGAATGGGCATCCCACTGACATCGTCCCCCAGGACCTGCATGTGTAGAAAGAGTCTGTAATTGTACTTTGCTTCTATGGCAGGCACAGGCTTCTTCTGTGAACACACCTGATTGCAGCTGTGCCACACTCCAGCCCCTTCAGACTGTCTCCGTGAAGCCAACAGCAGTCCTCTCCCCATGTCTGTCCTCTAAACTCCAAGTTTCGGCCCCCAGCCCACACCTGTACCAACAGATGCTTATCTCAGGATGGGGTGCGCAGGGCAGTGACAAGGACCATCTGTGTAGGACTCTCTTTGTTCTGCCTGTCACAAACCAGTCGTTTTGGTCTCCTCTGTTCCTCTGAAGCTCCTTTTCTATCCTGGCTGATCTCTCTACCACTGAGGGGCTTCCCAGGGTGTGGGAACATTTCCTCTTTTTCAGCCCCTTCCCAGGGACTCAGGTCCCATCCTATACCTTCTTCTTTTTTTTTTTTCTTTTGTCCTACCTGATTACATGGAGATCTTTCTTGTCTTTTCAGGATCTGAAGTTGTCTGCTGGTGTTCAGTAGGTGTTCTGTGAGAATTGTTCCATTTGTAGATGTATTTTTGATGTACTTGTGGGAGGAGGTGAGTTCCACATTCTACTACTCTGCCATCTTGATTCTGAACTGACTTGTTTTATTTATGCTTTCCAGCTGTGCATAAATCTTTTTTCAATCCACTAAATTTTGCAGCTATTTCTCTTAAACAATTTCCTCTCCACCATTTATTTATTCTATTACTTTTCAATCTATTTTTTATGCTGTTTTATATTAATTTGATTTTTCATCTCTTTCACCTTGTTCAATCATCTCCCACATGAACATTATAATTCATATTATTTTCTCTTCACATTTGTTTTTATATTTTATAATAATCTATTTACCTTGTTTTCTAACTCCAATTCTTTCATTTATCTCTTGGAGGAATTTGAAACATAATTATTACAAAGTCATTTTCAGATTCCTCTCATTTCTTTTTGTTGGCACAGTATTTTTAGCTTACTGAATTTTTGTGATATTTTCATGAGATTTATTTTTCACCTGTGCTGTGGAAGGTGCTTGATAACTTATCTTGAATAGGAAATGGTTCTTTCTTATTCCCAGTCTTTTTTTTAAGTTCCTCTCATCCAATCCTCTGTTCTCACAAGTTCACAAACAGATCTCACTTTAGTGATTCAAGGTCTCAACATTCAGGACTTACCTGAGCTCACACCTTACTAGGCCAGGCTCTAGTTGAGCGGCTATCTTCTTCCCACTATCCCCAACAGGAGTACAGCACCAGTTATGATACTTGACAGAGAGAGTGTGTGTGTGTGTGTGTGTGTGTGTGTGTGTGTGTGTGTGTGTGTGTGCGTTTTCCCCCTCATCTTCTGTCCCTGGGTGCAGAGCTTCACCCAAGCCCCAAGTTTACATGGAGCTTGACTCACGTACTCTCCACAAAGGACTCCAAGAAAAAGAATTCAGAACTGCCTTTATATAACTCTAATTCAGTTTGTCCCACAGCTTCAAACGTAATTGTCATATACATATATTTTTTTCTGGTGGGGATACAGCTCTATGGAGTTATCTATTTTTTTTTCTTTTTAACATCTTTATTGGAGAATAATTGCTTTACAATGTTTTGTTAGTTTCTGCTGTATAACAAAGTGAATCAGCTATATGTATACATATACCCCCATATCGCCTCCCTCTTGTATCTCCCACCCATGCTCCCTAACCTATCCCTCTAGTTGGTCACAAAGCACCGAGCTGATCTCCCTGTGCTATGCAGCTTCTTCCCACTACCTATTTATTTTACATTTGGTAGTATATATAAGTCCAAGCCACTCTCACACTTCCCCCTCCCCATGTCCTCAAGTCCATTCTCTATGTCTACATCTTTATTCCTGTCCTGACCCTAGGTTCTTTATAATATATATATTTTTTAGATTCCATATATATCTGTTAGCATATGGTATTTGTTTTTCTCTTTCTGACTTACTTCATTCTGTATGGCAGACTCTAAACCCATCCACCTCACTACAAATAACTCCATTATCTTTCTTTTTATGGCTGAGTAATATTCCATTTTATATATGTGCCACATCTTCTTTATCCATTCATCTGTCAATGGATACTTAGGTTGCTTCCATGTCCTGGCTATTGTAAACAGAGCTGCAATGAACATTGTGGGACATGACTCTTTTTGAATTATGGTTTTCTCAGGGTATATGCCCAGTAATGGGATTGCTGGGTCACATGATAGTTCTACTTTTAGTTTTTTTAAGGAACCTCCATACTGTTCTCCATAGTGGTTGTATCAGATTACATTCCCACCAACAGTGAAAGAGGCTTCCCTTTTCTCCACACCCTCTCCAGCATTTATTGTTTGTAGATTTTTTGATGTTGACCATTCTGACAGGTGTGAGGTGATACTTCATTGTAGTTTTGATTTACACTTCTCTAATGATTAGTGATGTTGAACATCCTTTCATGTGTTTGTTGGCAATCTGTATGTCTTCTTTTGAGAAATGTCTATTTAGGTCTTATGCCCATTTTTGGATTGGGTTGTTTGTCTTTTTGATATTGAGCTGCACGAGCTGCTTGTAAATTTTGAAGATTAGTCTTTTGTCATTTGCTTCATTTGCAAATATTTTCTCCAATTCTGAGGGTTGCCTTTTCATCTTATTTCCTTTGCTGTGCAAAAGCCTTTAAGTTTCATTACATTCCGTTTGTTTATTTATTTTTCTTATATCCATTTCTCTAGGAGATAGGTCAAAAAGGGTCTTGCTGTGATTTATGTCATAGAGTGTTCTGCCTATGTTTTCCTAAAACTGGTTTATAGTGTATGACCTTACATTTAGGTCTTTAATCCATTTAGAGTGTATTTTTGTGTACGGTTTTAGGGAGTGTTCTAATTTCATTCTTTTACATGTAGCTGTCCAGTTTTCCCAGCACCACTTATTGAATAGGCTGTCTTTTCTCCATTGTATATTCTTGCCTCCTTTATCAAAGATAAGGTAACTATATGTGTATGAGTTTATCTCTGGACTTTCTATTCTCTTCCATTTATCTATATTTCTATTTTTATGCCAGTACCATACTGTCATGTGGTACACCATATTAACAAACTGAAGGATAAAAACCATATGATAATCTCAATAGATGCAGAAAAGGCTTTTGACAAAATTCAACACCCATTTATGATAAAAAACTCTCCAGAATGTAGGCACAGAGGGAAGCTACCTCAACATAAGAAAGGTTATATATGACAAACACACAGCCAACATTGTTCTCAATGGTGAAAAACTGAAACCATTTCCTCTAAGATCAGGAATAAGAGAAGGTTGTCCACTCTCACTGCTATTATTCAACATAATTTTGGAAGTTTTAGCCACAGCAATCAAAGAAGAAAAAGAAAGAAAAGGAATCCAAGTTGGAAAAGAAGTAAAACTGTCACTGTTTGAAGATGACATGATACTATGCATAGAGAATCCTAAAGATGATACCAGAAAACTATCAGAGGTAATCAATGAATTTGGGAAGGTAGCAGGATACAAAATTAATGCACAGAAATCTTTTCCATTCCTATACAATAATGATGAGAAATTTGAAAGAGAAATTAAGGAAACATTTCCATTTACCATTGCAACAAAAAGAATAAAATACCTCGGAATATACCTACTTAAGGAGACAAAAGACCTGTATGCAGAAACCTATAAGACACTGGTATCTATGTTTTTAAATTTTTTTTTTTTTTTTTTTTTTTTTTTTTTTACTGCAACCTATCCAGGATTGCTATATGTTTGCAATAAGTGCATACTGATTATTTGGGAAGAACTCAGGTTGAATCTGTGGGACAATCTGACAACGGATTCTATAATTTCTTTCTTTTTAAATTTTTTTAAATAGATCTTTATTGGAGTATAATTGTTTCATGATACTGTGTTAGTTTCTGTTGAACAACAAAATGCATATACAAGTCACCATATCCCCTCCCTCTTGAGCCTCCCTCCCATCCTCCCTATCCCACCCCTTTAGGTCATCTCAAAGCCCCGAGCCGATCTCCCTGTGCTATGCTGCTTCTTCCCACTAGTCAACTATTTTACATTCGGTAGTGTATATATGTCAAGGCTACTCTCACTTCGCCCCAGCTTCACCCTCCCACCCCATGTCCTCAAGTCCATTGTTTTTTCTGTTTTTTTTTTGCGGTACTCGGGCCTCTCACTGTTGTCACCTCTCCTGTTGCAGATCACAGGCTCCAGACGCGCAGGCTCAGCGGCCATGGCTCACGGGCCTAGCTGCACCACAGCATGTGGGATCCTCCTGGACCGGGACACGAGCCCGTGTCCCCTGCATCGGCAGGCATCCTCCCAACCACTGCGCCACCAGGGAAGCACCTCAAGTCCATTTTTTTATGCTTACTTCTTTATTCCTGCCCTGCAACTAGGTTCATCAGTACCTTTTTTTTTTTTTTTTTAGATTCCATGTATATGCATTAGCATACGGTATTTGTTTTTCCCTTTCTGACTTAGTTCACTCTGTATGACAGACTCTAGGTCTATCCACCTCACTACAAATAGCTCAGTTTCATTTCTTTTTATGGCTGAGTAATATTCCATTGTATATATGTACCACATCTTCTTTATCCATTCATCTGTCAATGGACACTTAGGTTGCTTCCATATCCGGCTATTGTAAATAGTGCTGCAATGAACATTGTGGTACATGACTCTTTTGGAATTATGGTTTTCTCATGGTATATGCCCAGTAGTGGGATTTCTGGGTCACATGATAGTTCTATTTGTAGTTTAAGGAACTTCCATACTGTTTTCCATAGTGGTTGTATCAATTTATATTAAAGCTTTCTTCTACATATAATTTAATTTAAAATAAAGCATGAGGTTGAGATAGATTCATTTCTTTCCCAAGATAATTTAATGAACAATTCATCTTTTTTCCTTTAATGATGTGAAATCCCAGCTTTATCATAAAATTCATCTACATATTTCTTTTTGATTAATGTGGTTATTTCTATAATAATACCATTCTGTTTTTATATCTGAAGCATGCAATGAACTGTAAATGTAACTTGCTAAAAGAGCTAGTATTTCCTCTTTTTTTTTTTTTTTTTTTGGAATTTTGTGGGCCTTTCACTGCTGTGGTCTCTCCCACTGTGGAGCACAGGACCAGCAGCCCTGCAGCATGTGGGATCTTCCCAGACAGGGGCATGAACCCGCATCCCCTGTATCGGCAGGCAGACTCCCAACCACTGAGCCACCAGGGAAGCCCAATATTTCCTCATTTTTTAAAAGGTAAATCTCATAGATATCTCAAATATTCAATGTTTCTAGAGGAACTTTAAAAATTTTCAATGAACAATAGCTTAAAAATTCTAACAGTTCAACTGGGATTTTATTCTGACTGCTTTACATTTAGAGAATTGACATATTGACAAATAAAGGTCTTCTAGATTATCCAAATCCAATTTTTCCCTGATTTTTTGCAGTGGAGAGGTCATAGTTAGCATTTTAAGCACGATTCTGTGATTTGAAGTTATGAATATATGAACTATTTGACATAATTTAATTTTTAGATACTATAACATACTGTTGTAATTGGCTGAATATCACTACAAGCAATCCTGCTACCTAAAAGAGTAAGGGTGAGAATTCAAGTAAATGTGAGCATCTGATAAGAAACACAAATGTAAACATGAATTAACCTGATATGAATCTGGCTCTGATATTTCATGATTTTTAAAGGAAATAATTTAAGAATATAAATTTGGGCTTTATTTTTTAAGAAATGAAAGAGAAGATAAAATGTAAATAAATTATGATCAACTTCCATTACTGAAGCAAGGGAGAATAATCTGCTAAAAATTGTGAAATTAAACAAGAATTTTCCACTATTGCACAAGGTGAAAAGCACTGAGATGACATCATTCTGCAGTTTCCATTCTTTATTGTACTACAGAATGTTATCTAATGGCCTACCTGACACCTCAGTTGAATGAATAATAATCATTCCAAATTATTATATCCAAATAAAGCTCCTGGTCTCTCACACTCCAATCCATTTAACCCAAATCTTTTTTAGTTTAGCACCATCTATTTCCCTTGATATGTCTTACCTACCATGTCTGTCCATAATTACTTTTGCTGGATCATCAATATATCAATTTGAACTACAATAAAACAACTGACAGTCAATTGTTTTTAAAGATCAAAAGTGAAAATTTCATGTGATTAAAAGTAATATCTCAAATCCATCCATTTGTTTGTCCTCAGCTACCACCATTATCTTTCATTTGGACAATTAAAATGGCCTCCTAACTGACATCTCTGTGTCCACAATTTTCCAGCTCTACTTTCTTCTCTGGAAAGTCACAAATTAGTTGTTTACTGTAAAACTCTCATGTCACTGTCTTAGTTTAAAAACCGCTAACGTCTCCACCTCTGCCCCAATAGTGACCAGAATAAAATCCGAAATTTTATCATGGATTCCAAATATTTACATGAGCTTTTCTCACTTCAGCCTCTTCTCTTACAATGTCTCCTCTGCTTCCTTATATTCCATTTCCAGAATAGTCAAGTTGATTTACACTCTATTTATATCTATGTCCTAGAACTATGTCTCACAACACATGTACTTGGCCATTTCCTCAGGCAGAAATGCTTGTGCTCTAGCTCTTTAGCAATTTCATCTAGTCATTCAAGTCTCACATGAGTTATTTCTTCAAAGGACCCCCCTTGTCTTCTGATCTAAAGCCATCTATCTGTCACTATCCTTCTCATCGCCCTGTTTTATTTCCTGCATAGAATCCATCTCTCCTTGCAATTATCTTGTTCAATGATTTGTTTACACAGTTTTCTCTCTAACATCCTCCTCCACTAAAAGGGAGTTCCGTCCTGCAGTGCCTGTTCTGTTCTGTTCACTGTGGCATCCTCTGTACCTAGCAGGGTGCCTGGCACATGAATACTCTCAACAATTATTTGTTGAAAACATAGATAAAAGGCTTAAAGTTATTTAAATCATCATAGTGTTTCATAAATGTAATGAATGTATTGTAAATTCTAGAATTATGTACTTGACCCTTCTGTAATTATTTATGTACTTACAGTATGACTTTGCCATGTACAGTTTTTTTTTTTTTGAGGGGTGGGGGAAAGAATTTTCTTATTTTCACTGTTCTAAAAATGTATATGAATAATAAATATAAAATGTGTACAAATCCTCAAGTTACTCAGAATAACATGAACAGTAATAATATGAGAAATAAATAATATAAAAAGAAAAATAATGTAAAAAAAAATAGAAGCCTATATATATTCACCTTACTCACCCTGCATCTCATTCCTCTCCCCAAAAAGTAACTAAACCACTGTGAACAGGTTGGTGTCACTCCTCTCAATTTTTTCTTATGGATTACTAATCTATCGATACATCTATCTACAAAGACTTGGAGAATTTAATGTGAAAAGCATCATTAACAAATGAAAACATCAAGAAAAAAATAGATTCATTTTCTAGAGTAAATTGGGCATCTGTTAAATCGACTAACACAATTTCTGGCACAAGGTTTTAAAGGAAGCAAATTAGAAATTGGGTTACATAATAGAGTTGATGTCATACTGCTCTTATATCTCATATTTGAGAATAAATGGAAGTCTTTTTCTTCAAGTATGATTGAATGAATCTGATATTTTCCTTGTGAGTTTGTATTAGCATAAGCAAAACTGACCTGAATACATAAGCAATTGTTTTCTTCAAAATTTCTCTGCAGTTGTCAGAAGACAGATTAATTAACCTTAAAAATATTTTCTTAGTTCACATAAAATATATAAAATGCTATTTATTTAGGAAAAAGTAATTAATTTTATTCAGGGAGTAAAATCACTTTCCTTAAAGCAAAATCATTCTGACATTATCAAATATCATAGTGTGGTTAAAGGACAATTTAAAGTAATTTGCAAAATAAATCTCATTACTTTCCAGAGGCCTTTTGAATTAAGTGAAAGAAACTGTTACCATATTTGACTTTTAACCTTGTTTTTTTCAAACAGTTGAGCATGCAGAAAAATCAGCAACATTTTAATAGTGACAATCAAATTTCAAATGATCTTTCAAAAAAATCATTGACACATTTTTTCTCAAGACTTTTTAATATATTTTTCCCTAAAAAAAGTTAAAATTCACTTAAACCAAAAACTACTGAAGTGGTAAAATGTGGTTGTTATCTATTATCTCCCTTAGGTAATGTTTAGAATATCAGTAATTCAATTTTTCATTTATTCATCTTCTTCTTCCCTTTAATAATTCTTTGTTGAATGTAACTCTTTGAAAAGTCCTTTGCAGGGAACTGCAGATTATTAAAGAAACAAATCATATAGAACCAGATAGCTATTGTTACCAAGAATCTTAAAATATGGTAGATGAATTTGAACAAATTGTAAATTTCAAAATATTTAAAGAATTATACAATTATTCTAGACAATGTAGGCTACAGGTTAATAAGCAGAATAGTTTTTAGTTGAAAATGAAAGGCTAAATTAATAAGAATTAGGAAGAAATATAGACAAATTAAAGTTCTCTACTCATAATTTTCTCTGTATTTCCACTCTTGTAATCATCATCAATGTTTTTTTCTTTTCATTTAAATTTCTGCCATAAACTTGTAACATTTTTCTAGACTATAGTTGCCCTGATAATATTTAGTCACAGAAATTAGAATCTTTTACATTTCAATCACAAAATGTAATTATTCCAGTCTTTTGCAAAAAATTCCATTGTTGCCATATAAATAAATTTAAACATTCAAGGCCTTCCAAAATCTTTTAACATTACTTTTTAATTTCTGTCACTTCTTTAGATTATAATAATAATGCCTAGCATTTCCAAAGTGCATGTAAAATTGCTTTCCTAAGTTACTAGACTATTTCATTTAATCCTTTTAAGTGCTCTATTATTTGCTCCAATTTACAGGTAAAGAGAGATTAAATGACTCATCAATACCACCCAAATGTGTCAGGACCTGACTTGATATCTTCTGACCCCAGCCTAATAACTTTTCTAGCATGCCATTACTGTCTCTACATTTTCCAAACTAAGCAACCTAAAGTTGTTACAAGAAGTACTTACTGGTTTCCTTACTTGTCCAAGACACTACAGTTGGTGCTTGGGATACAAAGTAAAATAGAAAGATGATATGTCTCCAGAAATACTTCTATTTCTGCTTCTGTTCTTTCCCCTGGAAATTTCTGTGAGGAGACCTCACCTACCAGATGGTCAACACAATTGTGAATGCTCTTCTAGTGAGCACTTACTAGATGTCAAGCACTATGTTAAGGAATAAGAATGGAAAGGAAAAACAAACAAAACAATATTTTATGGGCTGCTCTGAAAAGTGTACAAGTCCAGACCAAAAAAAAAAAAAAAAAAACTACCTAAAATATACATTTAACACAGTCTGATTTTTTCAAACTGGAAAGGGAATGAGAAAGTATGCCGCACACAGGTATGGAGTCCTCCTGCTCCGGTGGGTCTTCCTAGAATCCCTGCTTTTTGCACGTGAATAATATATCGTGTTTTTTTTTTTTTCTACACCTTCACTCCATACATTCAAAATTATCTAAACTTTCCTACTTATCTTTCTAATGTCACCCCACTCATCTCTGGCTGAACACCTGGGGTTGAAATAAGGTTCAAATTTAACTATAATGTCTATTATATCTTTGTTACTAGCCTTCTCTTATAACATTACAGAATTTATATTATGCACCAATTTTAAGCTGATGGTTGAGGCATTGACCAAAATAGCTGGTAGACATAATGATGTGTTTTGTAGATTCACTGTTTGTGCCTTCCCACAATTTCCTCATGGCCCATCATTCTGACATTTGACTTACACAAAGACATCAAAGAACATAGTCCGTTCAGTTGGAAAGGAGCCTCTGTAAGGCTCTCTTTTCTTAAATGTATGTGATTCTAGAAAATTATAATTATTCATTTATTATTGAATCAATTTATTCAACTTTCATTGAGAATCTACTCTGAGTAAGGCACTATTCTAGATTGTGATAAACAAGCATGTGTCAGGGTCCACAAGACCACCCCCAGGTTTGGTGATTCACTAGGAAGACACACAATACTCATTATATAATTGTACTCATGACCATGATTTATTACAGCAAAAGGAAATAAAGCAAATTGGGCAAAGTGAAGAGGTGCAGAGCGAAGTCCAAAGGAAACCAGGCATAAGCAGCAAAGAGTCCTCTCAGAATGGAGTCACACAAAATACACTGCTTCCTACAGTAATTAGTTGTGACAATATGTGTGAAATGTGTCTACCAGGGAAACTCATTAAAGATTCAATAACAAAGATTTTATTGAGTGTTGCTTACTAAAGCAATCTCTAACTCATACAAAAATTTCGGACTCCATGAAAGAAAGCTGCTGTTCACCATAAACCATTTTCTTTGCACAGTTTAGGATGCCTGAGTTATTCTTATCAGTCAGGGAATGGTGGGAACCATCCTGAAATCCAATATTTCAAATACCAGAGAAGAGCTTACTTGCAAGCAGACTTTCTGGAGGTAGTAGTCTGAGGCCTGCTATGTTAACTCTTTTCTGCACAAAGTCACGTAAAATCCTTGTTTTGTTGGGACTTATTTTCTAATATATGTATGTGTGGGTGGGAGGAGGAGAAAAAATAAGGAGTCAATTAAATTTTAAAAAAAAATAGTAAATTCTGATATAGTACTTAATATATGCCCTATACTCTTTTGAGTGTTTTACATATAACTAATTGAAGTTTTACAATGATGCTTTGATATAGATATTATTGTAACCATTCCTATTTTACTATGAAAAACTGAGGGACAGAGAGGTTAAGTAAATTGCCTAAGTCAAACCTCCAGGAAGAAGTGGAGTCAGGAATTAACTTAAGCAGGAGGGTACTGCTGCTTAAGTTAAATTTTTATCTTAATGCAGTAACCTTTCTAAACAAATAAACAAACAGGAAAATATCCAATAGCAAAATGCTAGGCTGAGAAATAAAACAAGGTCTATCAAAGAAAATGATTGTAAGGGAAGGAATCGCAGTTGATTGACACCACTGGTTGCCTCCCAGCCACCATTGTCCCCCTTTTCAATGCTCACTGAGCTGATGTCATAAAAATTATTTGGCAGAAAGATGGAAAAAGTTGTGTTTCTGATGACATCATTGAGTCATTTTAGAAATTACATCCAGAGCCAACCTTAACTCAGAACTTGCTATCAAGTGAAGTTATACATATTTTTATGATTTAAGCCAGTTGAATAAGATTTTCTCTTATAGCTGTGAACATTTGACTTGATATAGAAGATTATCTTATATTTGATGGTTAAAAAGTGACTTATTTTAGTAAATGACATTTAGACTGAAACCTGAATGATGGGTAGGAGCTCACAATGCAAAGATAATTTCAGGCAGAGGAAATGATGTAAGACAGGCATACTCTCAGTAAGAAACAAAACAAAGGCCAGAACTGATAGAGCATATGCATGAAGATATGGTATAAGAAGTTGAAGTGGTGAGTGAAAACATGCTGGACTTTGGAGACTATTGTAGGGACATGGATATTATCCTATGTGTAGTCAGAAGCTACTGGAAAGTTCTTAGATAGAAAGTGAAATTATATTTATGCTTTTAAGAGCACTCTGGCTAACTTTGGAGGATGACCATTGTGTATGAGAGTTTGGAAGAAAGGCAAAATATGGAGGTAATTACAGTGTTCAGGTAAAGGATGATGGAATGTTGGATTATGATGATGAAAGTACAGAATAAGAAAACTGGATAGATTTAGGGGATGTTTTGTATATATGGGCAATAATTCTTGATGATAGAGAAATGACAACAAGAGCATATTTTTATTGGATTGTTTGTCTTTTTCTTACTGACTTGTAGAGTTTCTTTTTTCTGGATACAAATCTTTATCATTAATATGTAGAGCAAATATTATTTCTATTCCTTTGACTGGCATTTTTTTTTCACACACACACGTACACAATCATTGCCAATTGGCTAACCATATAAAATGTGCTCAACATCATTAACATCAGGGAAATTTTAAAAAAAGTAACACATGAGAGACTTCCATTTTAAAGCTGGAAATGTAAAGGAAATTGGAAATTGTCACTCTTGTCCTTACAACGAGAAAAAGCTAAACATAATAATCATGAATTAATTTTCTTGGAACCATCAGAGAAATGAGGTTGCAGTAATCTGTAGAAGCAGGCACATCCAGAGAGTCACAGCTGAGAGCTGTGTAGCAAAAATTAAATGGTAATTTTGAGGAACTGCTGCTGACTGAATGACAACTTATGTGGCAGTGAGAAAATCCTGGGGGTCATAGAGGAGTGTCCCACACATTTCTGGATTTTACCTCTATGGACCCCATTATGCTTCCAAGTTGAAAGAGCCCCTCATTGCTCTGTCAGGAGAAGAAAATGATAATCACACACACACACACACACACACACACACACACACACACACACACACACTAATGGGGGTATTTAAAAGGAATACCAGAACTAACTCCCAGTGGCCCAAGCTGGAACATGTTGTGTCTATGAGGGAAATTAAGATATCTTTTTTTTTTTTTTCATTAAGAACTGTGAAATGGTAATTTTCTTTTTATTTATTTATTTAATTTTTTTTTATTGGAGTATAGTTGCTTTACAACGTTGTGTTAGTTTCTACTGTTCAGCAAGGTGAATCAGCTATACATATACATATATTTCCTGTTTTCTGAATTTCCTTCCCATTTAGGTCACCACAGAGTATCGAGTAGAGTTCCTTGTGCTATAGAGTAGGGTCTCATTAGTTATCTATTCTTTTAAATTAATTTTTATTGGAGCATTATTTTAAAATTTTAACATGTATTAAAATTATTTTTTCCTGTATGGCTATTCCTCCCAAGATCCTTTTTTTTAACTTTTTATTTTATATTGGAGTATAGCTGATTAACAATGTTCTGATAGTTTCAGGTGCACAACAAAGCGACTCAGCCATACATATACATGTATCCATTCTCCCCCGAACTCCCCTCCTATCCAGGCTGCCACATAACATTGAGGAGAGTTCCCTGTGTTATACAGTAGGTGCTTGTTGGTCATCCATTTTAAATATAACAGTGCGTACATGTCAATCCCAAACTCCCTAACTAACCTTTCCCCCAACACTTCTACCCTGGTAAATGCAAGTTCATTCTCTAAGTCTGTGAGTCTGTTTCTGTTTTGTAGATAAGTTCATTTGTATCTTTTTTTTTAGATTCTGCATATAAGCGACATATGATATTTGTCTTTCTCTGTCTGACTTACTTCACTCAGTATGACAATCTCTAGGTCCATCCATGTTGCTGCAAATGACATTATTTCATTCTTTTTAATGGCTGAGAAATATTCAGTTGTATATATGTACCACATCTTCTTTATCCATTCCTGTGTTGATGGATATTTAGGATGTTTCCATGCCTTGGCTATTGTAAACAGCACTGCAATGAACACTGGGGTGCATGTATCCTTTTGGAGCATGTTTTTCTCTGGATATATGTCCAGGAGGGGGATTATTTTGTCATATGGTAGTTCTATTTTTACTTTTTTAAGGAACCTCCATAGTGGCTGTTCTCTATAGTGGCTGTACCAATTTACATTTCCACCAACAGTGTAGGAGGGTTTCCTTCTCTCCATGCCCTCTCCAACATTTATTGTTTGTGGATTTTTTGATGATGGCCATCCTGACTGGAATGAGTCAAGATATCTCTTTTGATGACACCATGTTTTAGAAGCCTATGAGACATCCAGGTACAATTGTGTTATATAAATCTGGAGGTCTTGGATGACATAAGGATTATAGAAGTGACTAAATAGCTTCTGAAGGAGGAGTTTTTACCTCCGTGATGAATATTTTCTGCTCTGGGCTTATATTAGGAGCTAGGACACAATTGGAAGAAAATCTTATTCTTTAACTCACATAATTATCCCTGTTAGTGCAAACTAGGTTAGTCCTTCAATTTTTGCCCAATTTGATCATTTACACTACATCTATCTCATCAGAATTTCCATTCTCTTTGGCCATGGGTAAAGGTTTATGCTTACCTGCCTACAGCACAAACTATTTTCATTTCCAATCTGTTATCCTCTCTTGAGGAGAAATCTCTCTATTTCTATCATTATTCTATATCCATGTTTTAAAAGGATGTAAAATAATTATACTTGAGATTTGGAAAATTTTTTTTCTTGTATATTCATCTTGAATGAAAGATCTCTGAATATTATTTCAAAAATTAAGCATTAAGAATAAAATAATTTTTCAGAGGATTATGACATTTCAATATTTTAGAAAAGTAAATATATTAATATTTTTGTGTCTTTTCAATTCTTTCAAAAGTAGAAATACTTCACTACATACAAACATAATTACTGTACATGAGGTGGGTGTTTTGTGATAGATTTGTTTATTCTCTTTTGTTTTTGTTTATGTATCAACTCTTTCATTAAAGCTAATGTGTTGATGAAGCTTCTGCCCTATGTGGGAGACATATTTTCAAACACAACTCTACAAAATATGCAGAACAGAATTTTATTTTGTACTTTATTTACTAAGTTAAATGTTGCCTTTACTAATGTCAGGTTTAAGTCTGTTTTGTTAAATTAGGATGTTCAAAAGCATAAATAAAGGTGCTTTTATATGGGTAGCAACCATGTTTCTATAATCCCTGTCTAAACAACAGCAACAGGCTTCTTGGACATAATAGCTTCTTCTTTACAGAGAAGCTGCAGTAATCTTTTTATAATATGCCATTGCCCTTCTCAAAATATCCCAGATTTTCTTATCACCCATAAAATAAAAGCCATGAGTTTATTTTGGCCCACAGATTACCTGAACAATCTGGATCATTCACCTTTTCCATTGTACTCCTTCTAGCTTCCTTGATGGTCACTGCACTTCAGTGACACTGGTACTTTTTCTCTTCTTATAATACAACCAATACACACTCTGGTCACAGACTTTGTACTTCTTTGGCCTTGTATTGCCTTAACTATTTACTTATTTTATTTCTTCACTTCATTCCTGCCTGTGTACAAATAACACCTCATCAGGAAGTTCTTTCTTGCTTGTCCATTTTATTTAAAATAGCTATCACTCTCTATTTCCTTACTATGTTTAATTTTTCTTAACAATATTTAAACCAGTTTGTATTGTTTCCTCTTGTCACTATATCAACACTAAGCCACACTTATAACACTAAAAGATGTTATAACAAATCACCACAAACTTAGTGGCTTAAAACAACATAAATTTATTATCTTACAGCTCTAGAGATCAGAAACCTAAAATAAGTATAACTGGGTTAAAATCAAGTTACAGTCAGGTCTTCACTCTTTCTGGTGACTCTAGGGGAGAAGCCATTCCATACTTTCTCTCCCAGCTAATAGAGGTTGACGGCATTCCTTGTCTCATCGCTTTTTCCTCCATCTCCAAAGCCAGTGATGTAACATCTTCTCTTGCTCAAGTTGCTTTCTTCTCTTTATATGTATCTAAACTTCTACTTCCTTCTCTAAGATCTCAGTGATTTAACTGGACCCATGTGTATAATCTAGGATAATATCACCATCTTCTTAATTTAGCCATAAATGAAAATTGCCTTTTACAACTTAAGGTAGTACATTCACAGATTCCAGGGATGAGCGTGACAACATCTTTTTTAGTGGGAGGGGAAAGTTATTCAGCCTTCCACATTGATATAAAAATAGTGTATATATATTTTTTCTGTTTCCCCAAATGACATGTTAGTGCCACAAAAACAGAGATTTTGTGTGCTATGAATGATATTCTATCCTCAACTTCTATCAAAATGTCTGACATGTAGTAGGTGCTCAATATAAAAGTAGTAAAATGGAAACAATTTGTGAAAACTTATATCCTGAAAGTGAGCTCTTAGTACCAATTCCTCATAAACAACTTAAGTGAGTAACCAAAGAGATAAAGATGGATTGTAGTCTATCAATACACACTTGTTCACCTACAAAGTGTCCTTACCCTGGTAGGAAGGCATGTGAGAATGGAGACAAATGAGAAACACTAAGCCAGATTATCCTATAACATGCTAAAATTCTAGTGGATTTGTAGGATGTAGATTTCTGAAGGATGCAATGTGCTATTTTCTCTATTATGCCTTTTGATATTCAAGTCATACATTTTAGCTAAAAATGCAACCTTTTCTGATTTCAGATTATTCTCATTTTATAGATAACATGCCATCTCAAATCTCAGCAGATGCAAATTGGAAGTTTAAAAAATTATTATCCAGATTTTTGGACCTCTTTCTTACAGTAAGTATATTTCATAAGGAATATTTTCTCCAATCCCTCAAATTAGTTTGAATAATTTCATCTTTTTTTTGGTCTGGTGATTTTTCTCTTTTTGAATTTCCTGCAGTGAGGCTCTAAGTTTGTACAATGTCAGGAACTAATGTATCAATAGATCCTATGTGATATTTTTTCATTCTCTATTTAAACATATCAATCTCATATAAAGATCAAGGGAAATATGGAATTAACATAATTAATTCAAAGAAATTATTTTACAAGAAAAAGGTCAAGTGGCTAATGGGAGAGTAGTGTGCAAGTCCATCAACACTCAGGTAATTTCATCATTGTCTAAGTTTGCTTTTATGTGTGTGTAATGATACAAATTGTCTCTCTATTTGGCAACCTGCTCAAATATAGATGCCATATAATAAAATTCTCTGCTTATTTCTCTTGCTCTTTACGTTGAACACAAACTAAGAGTAAACTACTGAAGGGTGAATCTTGTGTATCTCGAAACCCCTCATAATGTCAGTGTTTGTCTTTTTATGACCACCAACTAGTCTATGACATCTTCAATTTCCTGGTCCTCTATTCTAAATGATGTTGGTGCAATTCTGCTGAGTATCACTTTCTCTTTCAACTCAGATAGATATCACATAAAGTAAAAGATTTGTTTAAACTACTTTCAGAATAGACAAGAACTCAGTGTAATCTATACTAAAATAAAAGCAAAACAAGTAAACAAAACATCCACTAAAGATTCTAACTAATAGACAGTGATATTCCCTGTTTTTTTTAGAGCTGACATGAATTTTCTTATATTTTTTAATTTCTTGTTTCATTAGAATTTTAGAGAAGTAATTTAGATACATAGATTCCAGACATTTTTATCCTAAAATAAATAACCATTTCTTTATGAAACTCTCACATTATTATTTCAAGTATGTTATGAATTTAAAACTGATATTTGCAAGGTCAATTTAAAGCAGTGGTTACCAATGTGAAGGGGGTTACTCTGTTCCCCGGGGAACATTTGCAACCTCAGGAGACATTTTTTGTTGTCCTAAGTAGAAGAAGTGTTATTTGCATCAAGGGCAGAGACCAGGTGTGTGGATGATCTTTCTACAAGGCACAGGGCAGTCCTCCACAAAAAGAATTATCCAATTTAAATGTTAATAGGGTAGAAGTTGAGAAATCCTATTAAAAAAGGATATACAATGGACTTAATTGTAATTTTATTTAATTATAATTAAATATTATTATGCAAGTGTTGAGAGGGAAAAATTTCCCTATATGATATTTTCATTTATTGTTGTTGGCATAGAACCAGGGACACAGATATTTTCCAGTTCATTATGCATATGAAATAGAGCTTTCAAAAGAAAATTTGTCAAAACAATGATGGATTTTTTTGTTTTATATAAAAATTAACTGGGAAGTAATCAGACTCTGAAATTAGTTCAAATAAATGATGATAAGATCTACCAGGGACTAAAGGAAAAGTTGGTGGATTCAATGCTGTATTTTATTTTTTTAAAATCTGTTTTTGTTTGAAGATTCCCTAAAGAGAAGTAGAGAACTAAATTAACACACTCCAGACTACTGAATAAAACAGTAAGGGAAAAATCACATATAGTATTAGATTAACATGAAACTTTCCATCTTCAGTTGTGGGCCATTGACTCCTCATCAAGGATATAAATATAGCCTCCCTCAGCTAAACCTCTAAATATCTGGGACCATGGATTAACCTCTCAAACACGACAGTATTTAAATTGTCAATTAGGCCTAATGCCTAATTGTCTTTTTTTTAAATTTCAGTTTTCTACTTCTGACAATTCTCTTCCCACAGGGACCATAAAGTCAGTCTGTCATTGTAAAATATACTCATTGAAATTTATAAATGAATACTAATAATATAATATACTACTATTTATAGTCTTATATGATACTACTAGAAAAATCACCATGTACTTGGATTCACAATTTAACTAGATTTGTTCCTACTGAAAGAGTGACTAAATCAATGTTCTTATGCCATTTATCATATCAATGTTTGTATGAAAGTCTCATTGTAGATACCAAGAAATATCTTTTGAACTTAATTAATCTAGTCAAAAATATTATACTGGAAAAAAATCAAGGACCAATCAAAACAATTTCAGATGCTTACAGTATATGCAAAATACCATTTACAAGCAAAATATATGTATTATAATTTAGTACGTTTTGCCATCAGACTTATGTTACTTATATTGCATCTGCCAATCACATACCTTGAATGTTATTTAGGAAAAATATGATGTGCAATGAAAAAGAGAAGAAAAAGAAAGAAAGAAGGAGGAGAGGGAGGAGAAATAAAGGGAGAAAGGGGAGACTAAGAAAGAGGTCATTGGTTTAGCTCCTCTTGTGTACCCAGTTGTCTTTGAACTTGAAAATCTCATTTGGAGTAATTTATCATCAAATACCTAAGAATGTGACTCTAAGTTTACCATAATCTAAAGGATAAATTTACCACTGATATATATTACTTTTCTTGGACAGAATGTAAAAGTATTTGCTGGTGAGGGTAGTTCCCAACATTTTCCTCAGTATTATCCTAAATATGAAAGCTTCTTATTTCCCTCTCTTTGCCTACTTTCCTCTCTACATTTTTTTTTTTTTTTTTTTTTTAACTTTCAAGATTGAATTTTGGGTAGAGCTTCTGCCTTCTTTGTCTGTCTCTGCCTTACATTCCCCATAGTAGTCATCTGCAGCTATTTTACCAAATTTCTTTTTAATTTTTAGCAGAAATCTGAATTTATTTCATCTGCTAATATTTTGCAATACTTCCGTCTTTGGTTCTAAATTCCTTAAGCCTTTAAATTTGATCTATCAGAAGATAGATCTCCAACTTTTCATCTCCAACTTTTCCTAGCTGGAATTCACAACAATAGATTACTGAACAGAGGATGCAGTAGCTGTGCAACCTAAAGCTGTAAGGAACAGCATGCTTATCCTGTGCTTTGATACAAAATTGTGAACATGAATATCCAAGACCTTTTTAAAACTTTTTCATAATGAAAACTTCATAAACACTCCTATGCTGATTCTCTTTTCAAATAGTAGCAAAAACTTTATATTACATTTTATTTCTGCATGGTGTATATCTACCTGCTTTATGAAAGTTTATCTGTGTTTTAAAATTTTTACCTCTTGCTTAACTTGGCCCCTTTCTTCTCCTACCACATGTAGGTTAAAAGAATTTGCTGGATCCTCTTTTCTCTATTCTAGCCCAGAATTTTGTTCTTGACCACAAGATCAAAATTTGTTTTTAAGTTGCTCCTGTATCTTCCTGAGTTTCTGATGTTCTTATTTCAAAGTCTGAACTTTACTTTTTGTTCATGTACCAAATTCTGAAGACTTTTTTTTTAACTTGCTAACTGTGGTTTTCCTTTTGCTTCTGACAAATCTAATTCTTTGAGGGAAAGTGTTCCAAAAACAGATTTTCAAACTTCTTCCTTGATGCTTTTCTTTGTGATAATTCCAGTTTTTATCTTCTTCTCAATATAAGGGGAATACACATTATTTTTTCACACTTATTTTCCTTGTTTATTTATTAAATATATTCCTCTCAAATACTTTATGTTTGAACTCATATTTTGGATTTTAATTATGTATGAACATATTGAAGATTTGGTGTCATTCCACTTTCTTAGCTGTCACTATATAAAAGAATAAGAAACCAAAGATAGCCTGACTGGTAAATGATATATCATCCATCAGTTCAAATGCTTGTGCCTATAAATTCTTCATGCTCTGTTCATTAAATCAGTTAAATTCTCTTCCAAACAGGATTCTTACTAGTGAAAACAATGTGCTAAATGTGCAAATTTGTCTTCAGGGTGAGTTCCCTGCCAATGGCTGATCCCAACCACTGATCTTGCCCTAATTTTAAAATCTGATTTTTTTAAAAAAAATTGAAAAAGAAATTAAATTTGAAACTCCAAGTTTGACTTTTCCAAAGATAATTTTTCTTGTTCTTGGAGATCACAATCCCATAAATTATAATGTTTTGTGTAAACACTGGTCACAAACTGATGATATACAACATAAGATAGTTGAACTTCTAATGGAAAGATGGAAATGGTCAGGATGCAAGGTTAATGACTGCAACCCAACCAGGTTATGATGGACAGATGCTTTGGCAACTCAATGTTCCCAGCCCATAAAATCCTTCCCCTTTAGTGTAGGTGGGACCTGTAATTTGCTTCTAACCAACTGGGTATGGCACAGGTGATGGAATGCCATCTTCAGGATTAGTTTATGTTATATGCCAAAGGTCCTTGGAGGTCACTTACTTGATTACATGTTTATAAGACTCTGTCTAAGCTGACTAAAGAGAGAGAGAGTCTCCTTGTTGGCTTGACAAAATATGTACTATGTTAAGGAAGCCCTCATGACAAGGAAATGATGGAAGCCTCTAGGAACTGGGGGTGGCCCCTAGGACCTCCATGCACTCTTCAGCATGTCAGAAAAACACTGGATCCCACAGTCATGCAGCTGTGAAGAGCATTCTGTAAACAACCTGCATAAGCTTGAAAGTGGATTCTTCCCTAGTCAAGTCTCCAGATGAGAAAGCATCCCAGTCAAAACCTTGATTGCAGACCTGTGACACCCTGAGCAGAGGACTCAGATAAGGTGTCTTAAGCTGATTCATTTGTAGTAATTTGTTACATAGCAATAGAGAAATCCCTTTGTTACATATTCCTGAGAGTATAATGTTGCTGAGAGATCGCTAAAGACTGCCTTATTTGGCCTTAACCCCTGAATGGCCTCCTTCTGGAGAACTGGGTTGGGAAATATATGCTCTGCAAGTCTCCTTTCATAAAAACTAGAGGCCCATGTTGGCACTGACTTCATCTAAAGGATAGGCCAATGTTTTTTACAATCATTCCAGTCATACAGAGAATGAGTTTCAAGAGACGGAAGGGCAAAGAAAAAAAAACATTAAAAAACTTCTCTATGCATGCAAGAAAGCTTATCCTTTTTAGCTTTTCCATCAATGTCTTAATCCCTGAGCACTATGACTCAATTTTCTGTCCTTGACTCATTTTGGAATGTGTGTGTGTGTGTGTGTGTGTGTGTGTGTGTGTGTGTGTGTGTATGTGTGTAATTGGGCTTTTCTTAGAGGCTGGTGTGTGTACACAAAGGCATTTAAAAATCATTTTTGATTTATTCACTTTCGTTGATGACTATAAGAATATGAAACTTTTTAATGAATATTGTCTATGATAACTTTGCCAAATGGAGAACTATAATCATATAAACTTATATTTATACTGCTTCATTCATATAAAATGTTTTAACTCAGATAAGTTCTTTTGAGTAAGTAAATAAGAGAATAGTTTAATTCTCTTATTCCAAACCTGGTCATAATATTTTGAGTTGGAGAAGGGGAAACCTCAGAGAGACTTGGACTGGATATATAAAATATATATAGAGTGAAAAGGGGTTGTGAAAATTGTTCCACTAATCAAAAGTCTGTCAAAAGAATTTTATCACATGTCATTCATCACTAGGGAAATACCAAAAAGTGTTTCTTTAAGTAAAGTTAATCACCTTCAAAAATAATACTATTGGTATGGTATAGGTACCTCTAGAATAATTATCTTTTTATTCCAACTCTTGAAAGTAATCCCTGTAAAGGCCAGCCTTCTCATGTAATGAAAGCACTTGAGCCCACCATTCCACTGACTTCTTTCATGGAGCCCCAGTGAAGTATTCTAATTTATGGGGAAAACTTTTTAGGGGAAGAAACCTACATATACAATGGCAGAGAAAATACATATCAATACACAAAGTAACCAACACAATTATTGCTTCTTAAATAAAAGCAGATCTATAAATATTACAAGATCACATAGGAAACACATATGCCAAGAAAGAAAAGCACTAAGGTAAACTGGAAAAAACAACCTCTTAAGGAAACAGAAGAGACTCTGGAAATAATCTGCTTAAAAATTAATGTACTCACTTCTATCTCAGCTTCAATATGGAAAAGGCTTGCCACAAGTAAAATGTACTCCCATCTTATCTGTCTTGTGAGAAATGTTAAGACTTTTTTTTTTTTTTTGCAGAAGGAAAGTGATATAGATCAGAAACTTAGATCTATATAAAGGAAGGAAGAGTATAGGAGAGGAAATAAGTAGAGTAAAATTGTTTTAAAATTATTTTTAATTAATACAAAGATAACTGTTTATTGAGGTAATAATGTATTACCGATGTATTGGGTGATTGAAACATATGGATAAGTAAAATGAATAATAACAGTGAATGATGAGAAAGAGGGGAGAAATTGGAAATTATCTGTAAAAGGTAACTATACTACTTGTGAAGTGGTATAGTGTTATTTGAACATGAAGTTAATTAGTAACTAAATGCATTGCAGTAATTATTTCACAATATATGTAATTCACATCATGATACTGTGCATCTTAAACTTACATAGTGATTTATGTCAATAATATCCCAATAAAATAGGGGGGAAAGTGTATTGCAAAGGGTAATCACTTACAAAGTTAAAAAAAAAGTATAATTGATATGTTAAAGGAAGAGAGAGAATGAGATCATATAAAATGCTCAATTAAAAGCATAAAATACTTGAAAATGGAGAAAAAATAAAGCAACCAACTAATAGAAAATGAAAACATGTATATATGAATCCAGCTATATCAATAATCATTTACAATGTAAATCATCTAAATATACCAATTAAAACATAGAGACTGTCAGAGTAGCAAAAACATTAAAATACAAGTCCCAATTAACTACATGTTGTCTACGAAACCCACCTTAAATGTTAATACTCAGAAAAGTGAAAAGTAAAGGACAGAGGAAGATGTATGATGCTACCAGTAATCAAAAAATTTCATTATATGTGATAAATTTAGACAAGGCAGACTCCAGATCAAGGAAAATTATCATTGATACTGGTATTATAATAATAAAAGGATCAATTTTCCAATAAGAGGGAATAATTATAATGTATATGCACCTAAAATGGTCTCAAGTAGGTGAGGTAAAATTGATAAAACTGAATTGAGAAATAGAAAAATCTATGGTTACAGTTGAAACTTCAACACTCCTCTTTCAGTAATTGACAAATTAAATGAATCAGAAATCTGTAGCATTTAGTTGACATAAAAATTATTAATCTATTGGATATAATTGATATCTATGGACTATTATATCCAACAATAGTACAAAACATATTATTCTCCAGCTTAGATGAAACATTCCAAAAGGGAGACCAATTTCCAGGTCATAATACACATCTCAACAAATTTAAAAGAGTAGATATCATACAAGGTATGTTCTCAGACCACAGTAGAATTAAACTAGAAACAAATAACAGGTAGCTCTATAAAATACCCAAATATTTGGAGATTCAACAATGTACTTCTAAATAACACATGGGTCAAAGAAAAGTCCCAAGAGAAATTCAAAAGTGTGTGAAATGAATAAAATAAAAATACAACTTATCAAAATTTGTGAGGTGTAGAGAACACAGTACTTAGGATCTTTATAGCATTAAAGTCACATCTTTAAAAAAATGTTATAAAAGGAATAATCTAAGCTTCCAACTTACTATACTAGAGAAAAATTCAATACAACTGGTGTCCTTATAAGAGAAGAAGGGACAGATACAGATACACAAGGAAGAAGACCAAGTTACAATGGAGGCAGAAATTGGAGTGTTGCATTCACCAGCCAAGGAATGTCAAGGATTGCTGGCAACACCCAAGGCTAAGGTAAAAGCATGAAACAGATTCTCTTAGAGAGATTTTACAGAGATCTTGGCCCTGTCAACACCTTGATTTCAAACTTCTAACCTCTAGAACTGTAATAGAATAAGTCTCTGTTGTTTTTAAGCCACCTCGTTTGTGTTAATTTGTTTGAGCAAAAACAGACAGATAGAGGAACGTAAGGTGACATAAGGACTAAATGTAACTTGGTGTCTGGGTGGGAGCTTGGAAAAGAAAAAGGACATTAGGAAAACATTGAGGATATAAGAATAATGTATAAAATTTTATTAATAATAATAATAGATCCAGTGTGATAAATGCATCACATTAATGTAAAATGTCAGAAATAGGCAAACAGGCTGTGGGTATAACAGAAATCTCTATCACTGAAATAATTCTGTAAATCTAAAACTGTTCTAGAATTTTTAAAATGTTACTTATACATTAATAAAAATGAACTGCAAGTACAGACATGTAAGAATGTCAAAAAAGACTGATTATAACAATTAATGCACTCAAAGATATATGACATTATTGCTTGCATGAAACAAGTTATAATACAATGAAAAATGACACAACAAAGAAAAGAAATAGTATTAAATTTTTTAAAACTACTAGTAAGAAGAGGAGTTGGATGACTCTTTTGAGAATATTTTGCAGAATTTAGAGCCAAAATTTATAAGAGGAAAGATAAGACATATAGATTATTCCAGGGAGTTATAGGTGATTGGTATGATATAAATGTTTGTGTACCCCAAAATTCCTATGTTGAAACGTAACACTAAGTGATAATATTATGAGGTGGGACCACTGTGAGGTACTTAGCTCATGAAAGTAGAGCCCCCATGAATGGGGTTAGTGCCCTTAGAAAAGAGACCCAAGGAGCAAGCTTTCCCCTTCTAGCACGTGAAGACACAGCAAGAAGGTGTTGGCCATGAAGCTGCAGGAATGCTGTCACCAGAACCCACCCGTGTCAGCACCTTGATCTTGGAATTTCTATGTTCCAGAACTGTGAGAAATAAATTTTTGTTGTTTATAAGCTACCTAACCTGTGGCATCTTGTTATAACAGCTTGAGTAGACTAAAACAGTGATCTAGAAAAAGAGAAGGAAAAAAATCAATAGAAGGAAGTTATTAAAGAAATAATATGAGAATTTCCCAGAAAGAAAGAACAAAAAATATTAGATTGAAAGAGCCTTAACTAGGCATAAGCAGAACAAATGTAGGGGGAAAATTCATACTTAGATAAATCTTTAAACTTCAAAAATTACAAGTAATTTTGTAGACACAGATGGAAAAGAGGGAGAGTAGGGAAGTTACCGTGTACACTCAGGAAAAATCACACTGGAGTATGGAGAGAATTGGGCCCAAGTCAACAAAGGATCAGTATCAAGTTAAGATGGCCTGACCTCCTTGCCTTGCTGTTGGGCTAGAGTCCTGATCCTGGCCATATAAAAATACCTAATGGTGGTTCTTATACCTGAAGGTGACTACTATCACTCTCATTCCCTCACGTCCTCACAGGACATGTATGGCAGGTTGTATGAAGGTTTAAGACCTTTGAAACTCAGATTTTGCAAAGACTTCTTTAAAGAACATCAGGTGATTTAGAACTAATTGGGCAAGTATGTTGATAATCAGTAATTTGATGATCAGTAAAAATTTTATTTACTGTGTATAATTATTACTAAATAATATATAATAATATCCCAGCTAACCCAAGATAGCAATATATAATTAGCAGTTCGATAGTTAGAAATAAGAAGATGGGACAATGAGTTCAGGTTTTAAAAATTCCTTCAAATTGTTGGGATTAGGCCACATGGTAATATTTTAGAAACATTAACGTAACAGGTAAATCAACAAGTATTCAGGAGACAAGATAAAGTGAAGTTGAGAAATCTCATTATGACATAAAACTTGAAAATAATAATTTACTGTTTGTAACTAGGTCAGGTAAAACCCTGCTGGCACAAACTTTAGCTAAACGTCTTGATGTATTTTCATTGTCTCTGTTTTGTACTACCTTGACTCAGAATTAATATGCAGGTGAAGATATGGCATGTGTGTTTGCCAATCTATTCCAAGATACTAATTATAATATAAAAACCACAACAATAAAGTCCCTATGCATGAAGTAGATAAGGTTGATAATGTGCCAGGCATTTCATCATTTATGGGTCATAGATGGAGAAGATTTTCATTAAGCATTATTGAAATTGCGATTACATACATGAATACATATTCCAAAAAAGAATTTCCATTAGCTCTGCAGAGTAATGATACCCATTGATGAAACAAATATAGTATTTGTTCATTTGGTGCTTTCAATAGTTTAAAGAAACTCCAAAAGAGAAGGAAAAAATGAAAAGTATTTGGATTGGGAACATCACACAATTTGAGAAATAGTAGAAGGGCTGCAGCTGATGTAAATATTGCCACTTGAAGAAGGAATCAAAAACATTAAAAAAAAATATTATGACATGTAGAAGCCAGATATCTTAAAATGTTTAGAAGGATTACCTGTTTTGGTTTCTGTAAATAGTCAGATACTAACATAACACCATTTTGATGGAAGAAATTTTCACATTTTGAAACATGGGAAAGTCATTCTGGCTTATACATGATTTACCTTAACTTTATTCTAACTAGAACAGCCTGTTTTGTGCACTGTCAAAACTGCATTATACATCTGCCTTAAGCATTAAAGAAAAGAACACATTTAAAAATTAAAGTGGAGGACTTCCCTGGTAGCGCAGTGGTTGGGAGTCCGCCTGCCGATGCAGGGGACATGGGTTTGTGCTCCGGTCCGGGAAGATCCCACATGCCGCGGAGTGGCTGGGCCCGTGTGAGCCTTGGCCACTGAGCCTGCGTGTCCACAGCCTGTGCTCCACAATGGGAGAGGCCACAACAGTGAGAGACCCGCGTACTGCAAAAAAAAAAAAAAAAAAAAATTAATTAATTAAAGTGGAATAACAGTGATTCAGGCACTCAGGACGGAGCCAGGTGGCCATTGTGTATATGGTTTCAGACATGTTTCTGCATTACTGAGAACTTGAAGTTTCTGAACTATGTTTAAGACTCAAGGACACCATCAGCCTTTCTCAAAACAGTATCCGCTAACAGCTGCCAGCAGCAAACTTATGGTCTCAGTGTCTCCTTTGTAACTATGCAACCATTTCAGAACCCAACAAATCCTTGCTTAACAAGCACCTTTGCTTCCTGCCAGCTCCAGTTATAATTCTTGACAACTTATGGAATTTTGTGGTTTGCCTTTACAAGCCTCCCCCATTTTGTAGTTCAGTGGGACACAGTTCAAGTGCTTCTTCTATCTGTGTCTCCCAGGCTATAGTCCTCAGCTTGGCTTAAATAAAACTCTTTTTTATTTCTATTATAAATTGGTTTATTATTTCCCTTGACAATATCATATCGTATTATACTGTATCATGATATTATTTTCCTCAATAGCAGGCTTTACTCAGCATGAGCAGTGTGACTTGAATTGAATTCAAAGCATACAATAGAGTTGACCCTTGAACCATCCTCATTTGTCCACTAACATGCAGATTTTTTTCAATAGTAAATATTACAGCACAACTCAATCCTCAGTTGGTTTTATCTGCAGATCCTGAATTCAGGTATGGACAAACTGTTTATAGGGAGGGCCCAACTATAAGCTGTATGCAGATTTCTGACTGTGGGGAGGGCCTGTGTCCATATTTTTCAAGGACCAACTGTACTTTGAAGACTATATCTGAATCGCTTTACACTACACAGAAAAAACCATCAAAGGGACCTTTGGTAACCGATAGAACTATTACTATATCAACATAGGAATTCCCTAATTAAGATAATGTATGTGTGAACATTGTAGTTTTGATTTGGATTTTTCTAATAATTAGAGATGTTGATCATCGTTTCATGTGTTTGTTGGCCATCTGTATGTCTTCTTTGGAGAAATGTCTATTTAGATCTTCTGCCCAATTTTTGATTGGGTTGTTTGGTTTTTTTGATATTGAGCTGCATGAGCTGTTTGTATATTTTGGAGATTAATCCCTTGTCAGTTGCTTCTTTTGCAAATATTTTCTCCCATTCTGAAGGTTGTCTTTTCATCTCATTTATGGTTTCCTTTGCTGTGCAAAAGCTTTTAAGTTTACTTAGGTCCCATTTATTTTTGTTTTTATTTTCATTATTCTAGAAGGTGTGGCAAAAAGGATCTTGCTGCAATTTATGTCAGAGTGCTCTGCCTATGTTTTCCTCAAAGAGTTTTAGACTGTCCAGCCTTATATTTAGGTCTTTAATCCATTTCAAGTTTATTTTTGTATATGGTGTTAGGGAATGCTCTAATTTCATTCTTTTACATGTAGCTGTCCAGTCTTCCCAGCACCACTTAATGAAGAGGCTGTCTTTTCTCCATTGTATATTCTTGCCTACTTTGTCATAGATTACATGACCATAGGTGTGTGGGTTTATCTCTGGCCTTTCTATCCTTTTCCACTGATCTATATTTCTTTTTCTGTGCCAGTATCATACAGTCTTGATTACTGTAGCTTTGTAGTATAGTCTGAGGTTGGGGAACCTGATTCATCCAGCTCCGTTTTTCTTTCTCAATATTGTTTTGGCTATTTGGGGTCTTTTGTGTTTCCATACAAATTGTAAAATATTTTGTTCTAATTCTGTGAAAAATACCATTGGTAGTTTGAAAGGGATTGCATTGAATCTGTAGATTACTTTGGGCAGTATAGTAATTTTCACAATATTGATTCTTCCAATCCAAGAACATGGTATATTTCTCCATCTGTTTGTGTCTTCTTTGATTTCTTTCATCAGTGTCTTATACTTTTTGAGTACAGGTCTTTTACCTTCTTGGGTAGGTTTATTCCTAGGTATTTTATTCTTTTTGTTGCAATGGTAAATGAGATTGTTTCCTTAATTTCTCTTTCTGATCTTTCATTGTTAGTGTATAGGAATGCAACAGATTGTGTATTAATTTCATACCCTTCAATTTTACCAAATTCATTGATGAGCTCTAGTAGTTTTCTGGTAGCATCTGTAGGGTTTTCTATGTAGAGTATCATGACATCTGCAAATGGTGACCGTTTTACTTCTTCTTTTACAATTTGCATTCCTTTTCTTTTTCTTCTTTTTGCCATGGCTAGGACTTCCAAAACTATGTTGAATAATAGTGGTGAGAGTGGGCAACCTTGTTTTGTTCCTAATCTCAGAGGAAATACTTTCAGGTTTTCACCATTGAGAACGATGTTGGCTATGATTTTGGCATATTTGACCTTTATTATGTTGAGGTACATTCTCTCTATGCCCACTTTCTGGAAAGTTTTTATCATAAATGGATGTTGAATTTTGTCAAAAGCTTTTTTCTGCATCTATTGAGTTGATCATACTGTTTTTATTCTTCAATTTGTTAATAATATGGTGTATCACATTGATTGATTTGCATATATTGAAGAATCCTTGCATCCCTGGGATAAATCCCATTTGATCATAGTGTATTATCCTTTTAATGT
This sequence comes from Pseudorca crassidens, assembly GCF_039906515.1. NCBI lineage: Eukaryota > Metazoa > Chordata > Mammalia > Artiodactyla > Delphinidae > Pseudorca > Pseudorca crassidens. The sequence continues at coordinate 21,965,836 of NC_090309.1, read as the reverse complement.
GTTGTTGGATTCTGTTTGCTAGTACTTTGTTGAAGATTTTTGTGTGTATGTTCATCATTGATATTGGCCTGTAATTTTCTTTTCTGAACATATTTTTAAAAATTTTAATGTAAAATATGTGTAGCATAAAACTTCCATCTTTATTGTTTTTAAGTGTGCAGTTCAGTAGTGTTAAGTACATTCACATCACTATGCAACAAATCTCTAAAACTCTTCTTGCAAAACTGAAACTCTAAACAATTCCCATTCCTTCCTCCCCTGGTCATTATTCTGCTTTCCATCTCTATGAATTTGACTATTCTAAGTACATCAAAGTGAAAGCATACAATATTTGCCTTTTTATGACTGGCTTAACCAACTTAGAATACTGTTTTCAAGGTCTTTCCATGTTGTAGCATTTGTCAGAATTTCCTTCTTTTTAAAGGTTGAATAGTATTCCAGATGGTGTATTTATTATGTATGTATATATTCACCCCCTTTTGCTTATTCATTCATCCATTAATGAACATTTAGGTTGTCTCTATCTTTTAGCTATTGTGAATAATGCTGCTCTGAAAATGAGTGTACAAATATCTCCTTAAGACCCTGCTTTCAATTCTTTTGGGTATACACCTGTGGAATTGCTGGATCTAATAGCAATTCTATGTTTAGGTTTTTTTGGTGTTGTTTGTTTGTTTGTTTTTTTGGTGGAACCACCATCCTGTTTTCCATAATGGCTGCACCATATTATATTCCCACCAATAGTTTACAAGGGTTGCAATTTCTCTACATCATCAATAACACTTGTTATTATTTTTTATTAGTCACACTTGAATACAATTTTAATGACTTTAAATATGTATGAGATTACAAATGTGATGAAAAGTCACCAGGGCATGTCTAAATACTTCTATATATCTATCTGTTAGCTATCTATCTATCTATGTATCTATGTATCTATCTATCTACTGTTTATGCATGTACAATGAATATATATAGTATATGTTTATTATAGATGGGTATAGGCACATGAATATAATGTGATATAACTATAGTTATATATATTATATACTTGTACAACACATATAAATGTATGCATATATATGTATATGTGTGGATGATGGATGAAAGGATAGATAGATAAATAGGGCAGGTAAATAGATTTGGCTTATAAAATCTATATTATGAATACTTAGTTTTAACTAATCACTTACATTTATAAATAAAAAAATGAAATAAAATACACAAATAATTACAGCAAACTGTATTCCTATGGAAAGTGACCCAGCCAAAACAAAAAAGCCAGAAAAACCTGAAATCTTAGTTCTGATGCTTGTTGTCATTTAGCACCAGCATATATTTCATATTTCAACTCAGCCAAAGGCTGAATTTAATCTTCCATTAAAGATGACAAATTGAATCTGAAATACAAAGATTTAAGAATATCCAAGGTATTCTTAAAGATAAAAAATAGATTTGGAGACCTGATTGGTAAAGTAAAATTATTGAAAGACCGTGGTAAGGTTGAAAGCTAAATAAAAACCAGATGAACAGTAAAGAGAGACTAGAAACAGATCAATACATATAGGAATAGTCATTAATTTAAAAGATGGTATTGAACCAGTGGAGAAAGGACCGTGTTTTTACAAATTGTATTTGGACAATTGGTGTACCCATGGAAAAGAATAAAATTGGGAGTATACTATATCATAAATAAAAATCTATTCCAGTTGAATTGCAGACATAATATTAAAATATATTCTTGAAACTGGGGTATAGAAAAAGATTGAAAAAATAATAATAAATATACTTCCTTATAGAAAAATATTGGTAAATTTCCTAACATTAAAATTAAGAACTTCTAATGATCATAAACTCTATTAACATGGAAAACTGACAAACTATTGAGTGGGAGACAGTATTTGTAACACAAGAAATTGACAAAGGTTCTTATTTAGAATGGACTTAAAAAGAAAATCCATAACTCCTTAAGTAAAATGCATACAATTCAATGGAGAAAAATGCAAAAAAGTCTTGAAAAGGCTCTTAAAATGTGAAAATCTAAGGGGCCTGGAAAAATATAAAAAGACATTCAACTCTCTCCATAATCAAATGACAATTCTACTTGCTACCTACCTTACAGAAATATCTGCTTGTGCTCACTGGAAGAGATTGTAGAAGTATATTACTCACAATAGCTACAGGAAGGAAGCAACTCAAATGTTCATAGATAGGCAAATGGATAAGTAAATTATGTCATATGAGATACTGGATTATGATACACAAACTACATTCAAACAAAACAACATATATGAATATATACATGTAAGTAGAAGACTACTTACTCCATGACTCCATTTACTTAAGGTTCAAAAATAAAAAAACGGAAACTAATTTTTGAAATGCAAATCGGTTGTATGGCCAAAGGTAGTAATATTCTAAAGGAAAGGAAGAAGTGATTACTTTAAAAATTATAATACTGGGCTTGGGTGAGCAGGTGAGCGGACAGGCAGCTCCAGACTTCCCCAGCAGTGGCAGAGGCGGGCCAGGAGGTCTAGCTGAGCACGAGGCTGGTGCTCAGCTCGCCCTGGAGACCGTGTCTCCTTGGCCAGGTGCAGACGGCAGCTGGGTGGCTTGCAGAGGACGGGGAGGGTGCAGTCCAGGTCAGGGGCTTTCTCTTGGCTTCCTTCAGTCAGGTGTGGATTCCAGGCACCTCTGGGGAAGCCGCAGTTCCGAGGACAGATCCAAGGCAGAGCTTCAAGATGGCGGAAGAGTAAGAAATGGAGATCACCATCCTCCCCACAAACACATCAGAAATACATCTATATGTGGAACAACTCTTACATAACACCTACTGAACACTGGCAGAAGACCTCAGACCTTCTAAAAGGCAAGAAATTCCCCATGTACCTGGGTAGGGCAAAAGAAAAAACAGAGACAAAAGAATAGGGATGGAACCTGCACCAGTGGGAGGGAGTTGTGAAGGAGGAAATGTTTCCACACACTAGGAAGCCCCTTCACGGGTGGAGACTGAGTGGCGGAGGTGGTAAGCTTTGGAGACATGGAGGAGAGCGCAGAAACAGGAGTGGGGAGGGCAAAGCAGAGAGATTTCCACACAGAGGATAGGTGCCGACCAACACTCACCAGCCCGGGAGGCTTGTCTTCTCAACCACCGGGGCGGACAGGGGCTGAGAGCTGAGGCTCGGGCTTTGGAGGTCAGAGCCCAGCAAGAGGACTGGGGTTGGCTGCGTGAACACAGCCTGAAGGGGTTAGTGCACCATGGCTAGCCGGGAGGGAGTCCGGGAAAAAGTCTGGATCTGCCGAAGAGGCAAGGGACATTTTCTTGCCTCTTTGTTTCCTGGTGCACAAGGAGAGGAGATTAAGAGTGCCACTAAAAGGAGCTCCAGAGACGGGCATGAGCCGCGGCAATCAGCACAGACCCCAGATACGGGCATGGGATGCTAAGGCTTCTGCTGCTGCCACCAAGAAGCCTGTGTGCAAGCCCAGGTCACTCTCCATACTTCCCCTCCCAGAGGCCTGTGCAGCCCACCACTGCCAGGGTCCTATAATCCAGGGACAACTTCCCTGGAAGAACACATGGTGGACCTCAGGCTGGTGCAACAAAACACCTGCCTCTGCCACCAGCAGGCTAGCCCCGCACTCTGTACACCTCCATCCCCCCAGCCTGAGTGAGCCAGAGCCACCGAATCAGCTGCTCCTTTAACCCCCTCCTGTCTGAGCAAAGAAGAGATGCCCTCAGGCAACCTAAACACAGAGACAGGGCCAAATCCAAAGCTGAACCATAGGAGCTGTGAGAACAAAGAAGAGAAATGGAAATTAAACCCAGCAGCATCAGGAGCAGTGGATTAAATCTCCACAATCAACTTGATGTACCCTGCATCTGTGGAATACCTGAATAGAAAAAAATCTTCACAAATTGAGGAGGTGGACTTTGGGAGAAACAATATATAAATTTTCTTCCCTTTTTCTCTTTTTGTGAGTGTGTATGTGTATGCTTCTGTGTGTGATTTTGTCTGTACAGCTTTGCTTTTGCCATTTGTCCTAGGGTTCTGTCTGTTTTATTTTTTTATTTTTATTTTTTTAATATAGTTTTCAAAACTTGTTATCACTGGTGGATTTGTTTTTTGCTTTGGTTGCTCTCTTCTGTGTTTCTTCCTTTCTTTTTTTTTTAATTTTTATAACTTTAAAAAAAATTTAATAAATATTTTTTATTTTAATAACTTTATTTTATTTTACTTTATTTTATTTTACTTTATCTTCTTCTTTCTTTCTTTCTATTTTTTTCTCCCTTTTATTCTGAGTTGTGTGGATGACAGGCTATTGATGCTCCAGCCAGGCATCAGGCCTGTGACTCTGAGGTGGGACAGCCAAGTTCAGGACACTGGTCCACAAGAGACCTCTCAGCTCCATGTAATATCAAATGGTGAAAATCTCCTAGAGATCTCCATTTCAATGCCAAGATCCAGCTCCACACAATGACCAGCAAGCTACAGTGCTGGACACCCTATGCCAAACAACTAACAAGACAGGAACACAACCCCATCCTTTAGCAGAGAGGCCGCCTAAAATCATAATAAGGCCTCAGACACTCCAGAACACACCACCAGACATGGACCTGCCAACCAGAAAGACAAGATCCAGCCTCATCCACCAGAACACAGGCACCAGTCCCCTCCACCAGGAAGCTTACACAACACATTGAACCAACCTTACCCACTGGGGACAGACACCAAAAACAATGGGAACTACGAACCTGCAGCCTAAGAAAAGGAGACCCCAAACACAGTAAGTTAAGCAAAATGGGCAGACAGAGAAACACACAGCAGATGTATCAGCAAGGTAAAAACCAACCAGACCTAACAAATGAAGAAGAAATAGGCAGTCTACCTGAAAAAGAATTCAAAATAATGATAGTAAAGATGATCCAATATCTTGGAAACAGAATGGGGAAAATACAAGAAACATTTAACAAGGACCTAGAAGAACTAAAGAGCAAACAAACAATGAAGAACACTACAATAAATGAAATTTTAAAATCTCTAGAAGGGTCAATAGAAGAATAACTGAGGCAGAAGAACGGATAAGTGACCTGGAAGATAAAATAGTGCAAATAACTACTGCAGAGCAGAATAAAGAAAAAAGAATGAAAAGAATTGAGGACAGTCTCAGAGACCTCTGGGACAACATTAAACACACCAATATTTGAATTATAGTGGTCCCAGAAGAAGAGAAAACGAAAGGGACTGAGAAAATATTTGAAGAGATTATACTTGAAAATTTCCCTAATATGGGAAAGGAAAGAGTTAATCAAGTCCAGGAAGCACAGAGAATCCCATACAGGATAAATCCAAGGAGAAACACACCAAAACACATATTAATCAAACTACAAAAATTAAATACAAAGAAAAAATATTAAAAGCAGCAAGGGAAAAACAATAAATAACACAAAAGGGAATCCCTATAAGGTTAACAGCTGATCTTTCATCAGTAACTCTCCAAGCCAGAAGGGAGTGGCAGGATACATTTAAACTGATGAAGGAGAAAAATTTACAACCACGATTAGTCTACCCAGCAAGGATCTCATTCATATTTGACAGAGAAACTAAAACCTTTGCAGACAAGCAAAAGCAAAGAGAATTCAGCAACACAAAACCAGCCATACAACAAAAGCTAAAAGAACTTCTCTAGGCAGGAAACACAAGACAAGGAAATGACCTACAATAATAAACCTAAAACAATCAAGAAAATGGTAACAGGAACATACATATTGATAATCACCTTAAAAGTAAATGGATTAGGGCTTCCCTGGTGGTGCAGTTGTTGAGAGTCCGCCTGTCTATGCAGGGAATATGGGTTCATGCCCCGGTCTGGGAAGATCCCACATGCCATGGAGTGGCTGGACCCGTGAGCCATGGCCACTGAGCCTGCATGTCCAGAGCCTGTGCTCCACAATGGGAGAGGCCACAACAGTGAGAGGCCCACGTACAGAAAAAAAAAAAACCAAGTAAAGGGATTAAATGCTCCAGCCAAAAGACATAGACTGGCTGAATGGACATAAAAACAAGACCCGTATATATGCTGTCTACAAGAGACCTACCTCAGACCTAGGGACACATACAGACTGAAAGTGAATGGTTGGAAAAAGATATTCCATGCAAATGAAAATCAAAAATAAGCTGGAGTAGCAATTCTCATATCAGACAAAATAGACATTAAAACAAAGACAATTACAAGAGATAAAGAAGGACACTGCATGATGATCAAGGGATCGATCCAAGAAGAAGATATAACAATTGTAAATATTTATGCACCCAATATAGGAGCACTTCAATACATAAGGCAAATACTAACAGCCATAAAAGCAGAAATCAACAGTAACACAGTCATAGTATGGCACTTAACACTCCACTTTCACCAATGGACAGATCATCCAAAATGAAAATAAATAAGGAAACACAAGCTTTAAGTGATACATTAAATAAGATGGACTTAATTTATATTTATAGGACATTCCATTCCAAAACAGCAGATTACACTTTCTTCTCAAGTGCTCATGGAACATTCTCCAGGATATACCATAACTTGGGTCACAAATCAAGCCTCGGTAAATTTAAGAAAATTGAAATTGTATCAAGTATCTTTTCTGACCACAATGCTATGAGACTAGATATCAATTACAGGAAAAAATCTCTAAAAAATAAAAACACTTGGAGGCTATACAATACACTACTTAATAATGAAGAGACCAGTGAAGAAATCACAGAGGAAATCCAGAAATACCTATAATCAAATGACAATGAAAACACGACAACCCAAAACATATAGGATGCAGCAAAAGCAGTTCTAAGAGGAAAGTTTATAGCAATACAATCCTACCTTAAGAAACAAGAAACACCTCAAATAAACAACCTAACCTTACACCTAAAGCAATTAGAGAAAGAAGAAAGAAAAAAAAAGAAAACAAAGTTATCTGAGGGAAAAAAAATCATAAAGTTCAGATCAGAAATAAACGAAAAAGAAATTAAGGAAATGATAGCAAAGATCAATAAAACTAAAAGTTGGTTCTTTGACAAGATAAACAAAATTGATAAACCATTAGCCAGACTCATCGAGAAAAAATGGAGAAGACTCAAATCAGTAGAATTAGAAATCAAAAAGAAGTAACAACTGACACTGCAGAAATAAAAAGGATCATGAGAGATTACTACAAGTAAATATATGTCAGTAAAATGGACAACCTGGAAGAAATGGACAAATTTTTAGAAATGCACAACCTTCCAGGACTCATCCAGGAAGAAATAGAAAATATGAACAGACCAATCAATCAAAAGCACTGAAATTGAAACTGTGATATAAAATCTTCCAACAAACAAAAGCCCAGGACCAGATGGCTTCACAAGTGAATTCTATTAAAATTTACAGAAGAGCTAACACCTATCCTTCTGAAACTCTTCCAAAATATAGCAGAGGGAGGAACACTCCCAAACTCATTCTACAATGCCACCGTCACTCTGATACCAAAACCAGATAAAGATGTCACAAAGAAAGAGGGACCCCTGCTGAGCGGGTTGCCAATAGCATTGATGAACATATCAATATCACTGATGAACATAGATGGAAAAATCTTCAACAAAATACTAGCAAACAGAGTTCAATAGCACATTAAAAGGATCATACACCATGATCAAGTTGGGTTTCTCCCAGGAATGCAAAAATTCTTCAATATACTCAAATCAATCAATGTGATATACCATATTAACAGATTGAAGAAGAAAATCCATACAATCATCTCAATAGATGCAGAAAAAGCTTTGACAAAATTTAGCACCAATTTATGATAAAACACCCTCCAGAAGTAGGCATAGAGGGAACTTCCCTCAACATAATAAAGGCCATATATGACAAACTCACAGCCAACATCGTCCTCAATGGTGAAATACTGAAACCATTTCCACTAAGAACAGGAGGAAGACAAAGTGGCCCACTCTCACCACTCTTATTCAACATAGTTTTGGAAGTTTCAGCCACAGCAATCAGAGAAGAAAAAGAAAAAAAAGGAATCCAAATTGCAAAAGAAGAAGTAAAGCTGTTACTGTTTGCAGATGACATGAATCTGTACATAGAGAATCCTAAAGATGTTACCAGAAAACTACTAGAGCTAATCAATGAGTTTGCTAAAGTAGCAGGATGCAAAATGAATGCACAGAAATCTCTTGCATTCTTATACACTACAGATGAAAAATCTGAAGTAGAAATTAAGAAAACACCCCCATTTACCACTGCAAAAAAAAAAACAAAAAAAATACCTAGGAATAAACCTACCTAAGGAGAAAAAAGACCTCTATACAGGAAATTGTAAGACACTGATGAAATAGATTGAAGATTACACAAATAGTTGGAGAGATATATCATGTTTTTGGATTGGAAAAATCAACCCTGTGAAAATGACTCTACTACCCAAAGCAATCTACAGATTCAATGCAATCCCTATCAAACTACCACTGGCATTTTTCTCAGAACTAGAAAAAAAATTTTGATAATTTGTATGGAAACACAAAAGACCCCGAATAGCCAAAGCAATCTTGAGAAAGAAAAATGGAGCTGGAGGAATCAGGCTCCCAGGCTTCAGACTATACTACAAAGCTACAGTAATCAAGACAGTACAGTACTGGCACAAAAACAGAAATACAGATCAATGGAACAGGATAGAAAGCCCAGAGATAAACCCATGCACACATGGTCACCTTAACTTTGATAAAGGAGTCAAGACTATACAGTGGAGAAAAGGCAGCTTTTTCAATAAGTGATGCTGGGAAAACTGGACAGCTACATGTAAAAGAAAGAAATTAGAACACTCCTTAACACCATACACAAAAATACATTCTGAATGGATTAAAGACCTAAATGTAAGGCCAGACACTATCAAATCTTAGAAGAAAACATAGGCAGAACACTCTTTGACATAAATCACAGCAAGATCCTTTTTGACCCACCTCCTAGAGAAATGGAAATAAAAACGAAAATAAACAAATGGTACCTAATGAAACTTCAAAGCTTTTGTACAGCAAAGGAAACCATACACAAGACGAAAAGATAACCCTCAGAATGGGAGAAAATAGTTGTAAATGAAGCAACTGACAAAGGATTATCTCCAAAATTTACAAGCAGCTCATGCAGCTCAATATCCACAAAACAAACAACCCAATCCAAAAATGGGCAGAAGACCTAAATAGACATTTCTCCAAAAAAAGATATACAGATTGCCAACAAACACATGAAAGAATGCTCAATATCATTAATCATCAGAGAATTGCAAATCAAAACTACAATGAAATATCATCTCACACTGATCAGAATGGCCATCATCAAAAAAATCTACAAACAATAAATGTTGGAGAGGGTGTGGAGAAAAGGGAACCCTCTTGTACTGTTCATGGGAATGTAAATTGATACAGCCACTATGGAGAATAGTTTGGAGGTTCCTTTGAAAACTAAAAATAGAACTACTATACGACCCAGCAATCCCACCACTGGACATATACCCTGAGAAAACCATAATTCCAAAAGAGTCATGTATCAAAATGTTCATTGAAGCTCTATTTACAATAGCCAGGACAAGGAAGCAACCTAAGTGTCCATCAACAGATGAATAGATAAAGAAGATGTGGCACATATATACAATGGAATACTACTCAGCCAAAAAAAGAAACAAAATTGAGTTATTTGTAAGGAGGTGGATGGACCTAGAGTCTTTCATACAAAGTGAAGTTAAGTCAGAAAGAGAAAAACAAATACCATATGGTAACACATATATATGGAAGCTAAGAAGAAAAAAAAAAGGAAAAAAAATGGTCTTGAAGTACCTAGGGGCAAGACAGATTTAAAGACACAGACCTAGTAGAGAAGGGTCTTGAGGATATGGGGAGGGGGAAGGGTAAGCTGGGACAAAGTGAGAGAGTGGCATGGACATACAGACACTACCAAACATAAAATAGATTGCTAGTGGGAAGCAGCCACATAGCACAGGGAGATCAGCTCGGTGCTTTGTGACCACCTAGAGGGGTGGGATAGGGAGGGTGGGAGGGAGGGAGATGCAAGAGGGAAGATATACGGGGACATATGTGTATGTATAACTGAATCACTTTGTTATAAAGCAGAAACTAACACACCATTGTAAAGCAATTATACTCCAATAAAGATGTTTAAAATAAATAAATAAAAAACAGAGATTATTATTTGAAAAAAAAATTACAATACTGTTGCTCTCCAACAAAGGTAGAGAGTGATCAGGTTGTTATCAGGTTGATGTATAAAGAGAGCTTGAGATGATGGACATTATATATTTCTTATATGTGTAGAGGATAAATAATTTGGTTCTGGTGAGAACTTTCTTTAAGTTTGCAAACTGCCAATTCCTTCCTATGTCCTCCCATGGTAGAAGGGGTTAGGGAACTCTGTAGGGTCCTTTTTTCATGATTACTTCACCCTTATGACCCAACCATCTTCCAAGGGCCCATTGCCTAATATAATCATCTTGGGCATTAGTATTTCAACCTACAAATTTTGGGAGGACACATTCAAACATAGCTATAATGATAAAAATTCAGGATTTGCTAATTAACACAACATTGTAAATCAACTATACTTGAATAAAATACTTTAAAAAAATCCAGATTTGCTGTTACAAAATAGAAGTTTATAACTTTAATATACTAATGTTTATATAAAACAGCAAAATAAATGATAAATATTCCACCCATGTAATTTAAAACAAATATTTTTGCATTATAGAATACATAATAACAAGTGTTGCTGAGGATGTAGAGAAATTGCAACCCTTGTATACTATTGGTGGGAATATAATATGGTGGTACCCTGAACTTGGACTTCCAGCCTCCAGAACTGTGAGGAATACATTTCTGTTGTTAATAAATCACCTAGTTTCTGGTGTTTCTTTTTTCCAGCTTTATTGAGGTATAATTGAAAATAAAATTGTAAGATATTTTAAGCATACATTATGATGAGTTGATTGTGAAAGGATTCCTCACACTAGTTAATTAATATATCCATTGCCTTATATATTTATCTCTTGTGTGTGTGTATGAGAATGTTAAAGTTCTACTCTTAGCAAATTTCAGTTACACAAATAGTGTTGTTGACTATAGTCACCTTGTTATATACTTAGATACTCAGAACTTATTTACCTTACAGCTGAAATTTTGTACTCTTTCCCCAAAATCCCTCAATTTCCCCAACTCTCAGCCCCAGCAACCACTATTCTACTCACTGTTTCTGTGAGTGTGACATTTTTTTTTAGATTCCATATATAAATGACACCATCAATATTTGTCTTTTTCTTTCTAGCTTATTTCACTTAATATAATGCTATCAAGGGCGATCAATGTTGCCAAAAAATGGCAGGACTTAGTTCTTTCTCAGGGTTGAATAATATCCCACTGTATAGATATATCATACCTCCTTTATCCATTCATCAGTTGATGGACACTCAAGTTTCCATATCTTGGCTTTTGTGAATAACGATATAATGAACATGGGAGAGCAGATATCTCTTTGATATACTGTTTTCATTTCCTTTGGATATAGATACCCAGAGTGGAATTGCTGGATCATACGGTAGTTCTACTTTTAATTTTTTGAGAAAACTCCATATTATTTTCAATGGTGACTGTACAAATATACATTCTTCACAGCAGTACACAAGGATTCCTATTTGTTCACACCCTTGCCAACACTTGCAGTACCTTGCCTTGTTTGATGACAGTCATTCTAATAGGAATGAAGTGAATGTGGTATGATTTGAATTTCCCCACTGATTAGTGATGTTGAGCATCTTTTCAGGTACCTGTGGACTATTGTATGTCTTCTTTGGAAAAATGTCTATTCATTTCCTCTGCCTATATAGCAGATTGTCTTATTTTTGCTATTGAATTGTGAATGTTTTTATATTTTGGATATTAGTCCCTTATCAGATATATAATTTGCAAATACTTTCTCCAATTTTATAGGTTGCCTTTTCATTTTGTTGATGGTTTCATTTGCTGTGCAGGAGCTTTTTAGTTTGAAGTTGTCTGATTTGTTTATTTGTTTTGTTGGGTTTTTTGTGCCTTTGTTTTTGGTGGCAACTCCCAAAAATAATTGCCAAAGAGCTTACTTCCTATGCTTTCTTTTAGGAGTTTTATTGTTTCAAGTCTTAAATTAAAGTATGTAATCCATTTCCAGTTAACTTTTGTGGGTGGTGTAAAATGGGGGTCCCTTTTTATTATTTTGCATGTGGATGTCAGTTTCCTGAACACCATTTATTGAAGAGACTATCTTTTTCCTGTCGCATATTCTTGGCTCCTTTGTTATAAATTAATTGAACATATGTACATGATTTATTTCTGGACTCTCTATTATGTTCTATTTATATATGTATCTATTTTATGTCAATACTATGGTGTTTTGATTACTACAGTATAGATATATCATACAATTTAAAATTAGGAAGTGTGATTCCTCCTCCTTTGCTCATCTTTCCCAATATTGTTTGGGCTCTTCAGGGTTTTTTGCAGTTTCATACAATTTTAGGATTGCTTTTCTGTGAAAAATGTCATTGGAATTTTGATAAGGATTGCATTGAATCTGTATGCTGCTTTTGGTAGTATGGATATTTTAACAATATTAATTCCTCTGATCCATAAGCATGAAATATCTTTCCACTTAGTTATGGCTTTTTCAATTTCTTTCATCAATATCATAGATTTTCAGTGTAAAATATTTGACCTCCTTGGATAAATTCATTCCTAAGTATTTTATTATTTTTGATGTTTTTGCATCTATATTCATCAGGAATATTGGTCTGTATTCTCTTTTCTTGTAGTGCCCTTTTCTGATTTTGATATTAGGGTAATGCTGGCCTTGTAAACTGAGTTTGGAGATGTTTCTTCCTCTCCTATTATTTGAAAGAGTTGAGAGAGTTGCTATTAATTCCTTATATGTTTGGTAGAATTTACCAGTGAAGCCATCTGGTCCTGTACTTTTGTTTGTTGGGAGGTTTTGATTACTGACTCAATGTCCTTACTAGTAGTTTGTCTGTTCAGATTTTCTGTTTCTTCATGATTCAGTCTTGGTAGGATTTATTTTTAGCAATTTATTGGTGTTTCTAAGTTGTTAAATTTATTGGCACATAATTGTTCTTAGCAGTCTCTTAAGAACATTTGTATTTGTGTGTTATCAGATATAATGTCTCTTCTCTCACTTTTAATTTTGTTTACTGGTGTCCTCTTTTTCTCTTGGTTAGTCTTCTTGGTATGTCTTCTTGTTGGATTGACCCCTCTATCATTATGTAATGACCTTCTTTGTCTCTTATCACAGTCACTGGTCTTAAGTCTACTTAAGTCTATTTTTTCAGATATAACTACAGCTACTCCTTCACTCTTTCAGTTTCCATTTGCATGGAATACCTTTTTCCATCTGTTCACTTTCAACCTGTATATGTTCTTAAAACTGAAGTGAGTCTCTGTGGCAGCACAGAGTTGGGCCTTTTTTATCCATTCAGCTACTCTAAGTCTTTTGATTGGAGAACACAGTCCATTTACATTTAAAGTAATTATTAATAGGTACGGACTTACTATTGCCATTTTGTTGATTGTTTCTGGATGTTTTGTAATTTGTTTGTGCTTTTCTTTTGTTTTTTTCTTTCTCTTCCATTTTGATTTGATGATTTTTTTTTTGTTGTGGTATGCTTAGATTCCTTTTTTTGTTGTTGTTCTTTGTGTATTTACAATAGTTTTTTTACTTTATCATGAAGTTTACAAAAAAATCTTATATTTATGTCTATCTTAAACAAATAATTTTGAACCCATACTAATGTTTTACTTTTGTATTCTCTCCCCACATTTTATGTTTTTAATGTGACAATTTACACCTTTCACCTTGTATATCAATTAGCAAAGTATTGTAATTATGGTTATGTTTAATACTTCCATCTTTTAACCTTCATACTAGATATATAATTGATTTGCTCTCCATCATTACAAAATTATTGTGAATGTTGTGTGTGTGTATGTGTGTGTATATATATATATATATATATATATATATATATATATATATATATATATATATCTTTACTCTCTGAGGTTTTTCAGTTGCTGATTAGAGTCCTTGTATTTCAGCTTGAAGAATTTCCTTTAACATGTCTTGCAAGGATGATCTAGTGGTGATGGACTCCATCTTTTGCTTGTCTGGAAAACTACTTTTCCTTCAATTCTGAAGAACAAATTTACCATGTGGAATATTTTGGTTAGCAGTTTATTTTCATTCAGTTCTTTGAATATATTGTCACTCCCTTCTGGCCTGCAAAATTTCTGCTGAAAAATCTGCTAATAGTCTTATGGAGACTGGAACTTGTATATAACAATTTGTTTTTTTCTTATAGCTTTTAAGATTCTCTCCTTGTCTTAACTTTTGACAATTCAATTATAATGTTTCTTGTTGTGGGTCCTTTCAGATTCATTTTTTTTGGAGCACTCTGGGCTTCCTGGATCTGGATGTCTGTTTCTTTCTCCAGGTCAGGGAAGTTTTCAGCCACTATCTCTTTAAATAAGTTTTCTATCCTTTTTTCTCTCTCTTCTCCTTCTAGAGCCCAATACTGTATATATTGGTTCAGTTGGTGTATCCCATAAGTCTCTTAAGCTATCTTCACTTGTTTTCTTGTTTTTTTCTTTTTGCTCCTCTGATTGGATGAAGTCCACTATCTTGTCTTTGACCTTGTTGATCCTTTTTTTCTACTTGATCTAGTCTGTTGAAACTCTTTATTGAATTTTTAATTTCAGTTATTATATTCTTCAGCTCCATGATTTATGTTTGGTACTTTCTTATATTTTCTATCTCTTTGTTGAAATTTTTACTTTGTTGATGCACTGTTCTCCTGGTTTCAATGAGCATCTTTATGACCATTATTTTGAGCTGTTAATCATGTATTTCATTCAAGTCTAGTTTTGGAGTTTTTATCTTGTTCTTTTGTTTGGAACATATTCTTCTGTTTTTTCATTTTCCATGTCGCTCTGTGTTTATTTCTGTGCATTAGATTAAAAAAAAAAACCATGTTGAAGCCTTGATGAAGTTGTCTCATATGAGAGATAAGCCCTACTTTTCAGACTGCTTTGAATTATTGTTTGTATTTCAAATCTTTGTGCTTGTTCGAGCTGTCCTCTTTGTTCTTAGTGGCTTCCAGTAGTTGAGGATGTGCCAAGACCTGTCAGTATCCCCAAAGAGAGGATCACAGTCAGCACATATATAAAGGCTGATTGGGTGTCAGACCCTCAGACAGCAGCTGTTGAAATATATGGTTAGGGATCTTCTAAGGAGAAACTGAGAGAAGAGCTTTATTTTCTGCTCTGTCTTTAATAAGTTTAGTAAGTACTGGGCCTATATCTACAGCTTGGGGTGGGAGGGCAGTGTTCCTGTAACCAGTAATAAATGTTTCTTTGTTTGCTACAGTTCTGTGGGAATCATAAATGCAAGGACCTTTAGTTATCACAGCCAGACAATTCAAGGGTTCACTCCTTGGGTGGCAGCCATAAATGCAGGAGTGCCAGATGTATATACAACTCCTTCAAGGGAGATACATGGAATTTGTATAGGGATCTCATGAGAAGATAAAGATGGTATCTGCTGGCTTCCCCAGTCTCCAGAGTGAATCACAGTCAGTTCCTTTATGCCTGCTAAATTAATAAACTGGCCCTGGGCGGCAGCTTTTAAAGAATGAAAATAAGCTTCAGAGGTAAGACTGAGAGATAGGTGTTTTCTGCCTGTTCATTCTGTGCAAAACCCTGAGAGGAGAGTCCTCAGAAGCCCTTAAAACTGCTTCTGTGTTTTCTATACTCTTATGGTTCTTATCAACACAAGCCTTGTTGACTTTTCAAACTAGGTGTTTGGGATCCCATCCCTTAGGTGGAAGTCTTTAAATTGGGGGCTGTAGTTATTGAGTCCAAACACTTCCTTCTTCAGGGAGAAGCTGGGATTTGGGAGCTCCTTCCAGATTCTATTAGACTATGCCAGGGGTGGGGTTAATAGCAAGAGTGTGCCTCAGCCTTTCCTACCATTTCAAAGTGGGTGATGTGGATATTTCCTTGTTCACCTGATGTGTAAGAGTTGCTCAGCTACTTTCTGGATTTCTTTCAAAGAGAATTGTTCTGTGTGTAGATGTAGAATTGATGTATCCATGGGAGGAAGTGAGTTCCAGGGGCTCCTATGTCACTAGCTTGGATCAGAACCTGTCTATGGCAGTCCAAATGGGCTAAATCAATTCCCTTAAAATATTTAGTAATGTAGAAAGTCTTCTGCCCACAGATTATTATTTTGGGGGTGATGAAGGGTGAGAAGAATGGGGTTAGATAATCTGCTTCATTTATTTTCAGATAATCTGCCTTACTGTTTACCTTATTCTTTATCCCATTCAAGAACATTTGATATTTTATTAGTATGTGTATACATGTGCAATATTTTTTTTTCTGCAAGTATATGGATATAACAATTCTTTCTTTTTTCCTCTACCCCTGCCCCATGTTTTAGTTCCAGATCAGTTCCTTGTCTTAGAGTTTTGACTTCTTAGTCATCTACTTGTCTTCTCATTCTTCAGTTCTTAATTTTAAAATTTTATATCCAACTATTAGCATCTATACCCATAGTTCTGTTTCTTTCTCTTGTCCCAGTTCTACCTTTGGCTGTTCTCAGACTTATTTTCGAAGTTTGCATTCTTTTCACAAGATTTCTTGAAAAAAATTTCCAACATGTCTTCAATCTTTGTGAGTTGATTTTTTTATAGCTTCTATTCTAATAATCACTTTTGCTATATCATAATAATTTTAAATTTGCATCGTATGTAAAATAAATATTCCCATGATTCCAATTGGAAATAGAAGTTAAGTATTTTCAAAAGATTTAGCTCATACTTTGCAGAATGTTTTATGTAGATATATTTGTTCTAACTTTTCAATTTATTCCACTTATATTTAACTGCTTAGTATATTCATATTCATATTTCTAGTGCTATTTTTCTCTTAACATTCTTTCTAAGGGACATGAATATAATTGCCAGCATTATGAGTTGTTATGGATTCTGTCAGATTCTTTCAGCACGCTATTCAAATCTTTCAGCTTGGATGAAAGAAGAATGGAGGTTTTATATCTGCAATTATTTTAGTTTAAAAAGTTACAGATTGTGATACATCACCTATACATAATACATACATTTCTGTGGTGAGTGGGAAATAGGCCTTTAAGTTATAAGTTATCAAACTTTAAAGACTCTACTTGAAAGGCATACTGATAACGTATATTGGAAGGGTCAACTACACATTTTAGAAGAGGTCGGATTTGTACATGAAAACAAAATAATTTACACTATATATTCTTAAGAAAAAATAGGGTATGACATTGAATATCTGTAAAGGTGTCATGAAGCTTATTAAAGGGAATAAAACATCAAAAATACTTTCCTCATTTGATAACATCTTTTAAGTGTGGGTGTCATTTTTCCTGTTGAGCAGCAAAGTGTCTCATACTCCTTATCTGGAATTCAGCAGGTCTCTCCATCCCTACCAACTATAGGGAAAAATCTTAAAGAAGGTCTTGGGTATACTCTCATATAAATTAAAACCTGCTATTGTGTTAGGATGAAAAACTGTGGTGTGCTGGACCTAAGCCCCTGGCTGTTGGCTTCTTTCCTGAAATGCATTCTTTTTAACCAGTAATTTTATGTTTTGTAAATTATTTTCCCCCCTATAATAATTAAGAAGTTACCTGTTAAGCACTAGGAGCTTTTGTATTGTGCCTCCTTCCAACTTTTAATCTTTGCAAAACAAGAATATGATGGTTGTGAGTGCAAAGCTCTCTTTCCCAATGACACTGCTGCTGTCATAAGCATCCAATTGAAAAGCCGGCAGCATCACTATGTGACCCCTTTTGTTTGAATTTGACCCTTTGTGTGCATCCCATATATCCTTGTTGCTTCTTGGTCCATCAACCATCTGAGCCTACAACCTCTACTATTTCATTCAGTTTCATTCCTCTTAACCTCATCTGTTATCCTTTCCTTTATACGTCAAAAACTATAGGTGTGATGATTCTAAATTTTAAGTCATCATGCCTGCAGAATACATTGTAGAAAAGCCTTGATGTTTATTGATATCCTCATTATCTGGTTTCAGCCAGGTATGCCATTTTAGTTTTTCAATATATTGCCTTTGGCATTTAGGGAAATTTTTGAAGAGAAAATAAGTTCTGATTTCCAGTTTTACTGAGAAGCATCATCATCATCATCATCATCAACATCATCATCATAGTTTTTTATCTTTTAAGTGTTTTTGTACAAAAAGTGTATATTTTTGTATTTTTAAAACACTAGAGTGTGGGAGAAAGATGAAAATTATTATTACTATTATTACTTGCTGCTGCCTTCAATGATTTGTGTAATATGTTTTATGGTATTACTTTATCAACAGATACATGGAATCAACTTTATTTCATACATCAAATACAAGTTATGATAGCATGTTTTCAGGTTGATATTATGTTCAATGTGTAAAATGAATGTTCACAGTTTTGTAGAATTCAGTAATATCTAGGATAATTAATAAGACATAATGTGTGTATTTCTTTCTTCCAAATAAATTAAAAATAATATATCAACTAAAACCAATATTCCAAGGAAGCTTCAGCACTACAAGTTATTAAGCTAGAAAATAACATGCAAATATGTTTTGTGAAAATCAAAAGCTTTTTAAAAGTATATATTTGTATGAAGAAACAAATGATCTAGTAACTGAAAACTAGAGTTATTGTTTTTGTTTCTGTAGTTGAAGAAATAGTTACAAAAGTGAAGAAATTATGAAAATGTCACAACACACTTGAATTATTAGGGACACATTTGAATATCACTTTCAACCCATAGCCTGAATGCATCTCCAGCATAAAAAACAGAAAAAAAAATAGAATCTTCCTCCCAGTTACAATGTTCTTTACTTTTACAGTATAGAGTAACTTCTATGAATTTTTAAATAATTCTAGCAAAGATAACAGCAAATATAAAATTCCACAGAGAGATCTGAAATGTTGACTTGGGGAGTGACACTACGGAGGCTGTAAGAGTACTGAGCAAAATATCCTTATCATTTTATACATTTCAGACAGATATAAAACTTTCTCAAGACTTCTTGTCTCCTGGGGTAATGTGTGAGCACAGCATTTTCTTACATTTTCTATTCATTTTATGCTTCCCCTTCAACTTTACATTATATCTTTGGACAGAAATTTTTTCACAGTTGTTGACTTGGCTAAGATTTTTCATCCACAGGATTAGCCATTACAATGCTACTGTGACTTTTATTGGGTTTTCTAATCACAAGACAAACTTCAGAAGCAAATTAATGTATAAGGGATCCAGAAGCTCAATGATAACATACATCCAAAGATCTGTGTGTAGTTTGCTGACAGGATTACTTTGCAAGTTTGTCCTTGTCTCTCAAAATTCTGACATAGTGTGTCTGATCTAAGGTCAGATGCATTGGCTTGTAAAATAACATACAGAAAAAAAAAAAAAGATGATGCTTTACTATCTGTTTATGGAGGACATCAATTAAAGTGGTATAGATGTGTCTTTTGATGAAGTCTGATAAATTTTCTTGCCAATATTTGACCATTTTATTCAGCAAATAATTTGCAAATCTTACCCATAATATTTAAGTGGCCAAAATTTTGCTTCTGTTGTAACGTTCTGATTAATATCAGTCTTGCTGTATAAAATAATGTTGAACATTATTTTCCATCTCCATTTCCATTAGCCTAGCCAGCATTGTTCATTAAACAGAAGATTCTCTAGCTGCTCTTTCCAGGTGCAGGCATAAATTAATTCATCCTCATGAAGAGTCACTCTTTAACCATATGCTCACAATAAAGTTAGCCAACTTGTTACTTGTATGGCTGGGAGACTTGAAAAACTAACAACAATGAATGAAAAATCTTTACTATTCAATTTCTTAAGAAGAGTAGCTGCTGATGATCTTCTGGGTACAAACACTGCCTAACATTCACAGAGTATATATATATTCCCTTCTGTCCCTTCTGTGGACAGTTATATTGTTAAGAGAATGCATGCTAAATAGAGGACACATTTGAGTTGTCATTTTGCTTTGCAATTGCAACTGTTTTAGTTCGGATAGTCTTCCTGTCTTTATCAAGATGCATTTTAAATTGCATTTCCTTAGGGATAGCTGGATCTGCCATGCTTGGTTATCAACTTTCCTTCCCATCTGTTACAGTTCCTATTATAGTTGTAGTAAAATACCACAAGCAGGCTGGCTTGAAAAGTATAGAACTGAAATATTTGGCTTTGTGACCAAGTATTTAAACCTTACTTAATTCCAAAATGTAGAGACATGATTTTATTTCCTGTGGTTCGATTTTCACTGCCAGCCTCCTTTACCAGTCTCCTGCCTCAGCTGGGATCTGAGCTGTTCAAAGTTGTTTGACATAAAGTGAAATAAACTTGCCCTGGGAATGAGAAAGCACCTCTTTTAATCTCACTTGCCCTTTCTAAAAAACACCTTGGGCAAGCCACTTATCGCTCTTGAGCATGAATTACAAAATTAGAAGTATCAAGGTGTAATAAAACCAGCACTAAACTTGGGATCATAGAATATGGCTTCAGGTGACATTTCCCACTTCATGCTTTTGCACTATAATTCCTTGGATAATTTAATTAAGTACTCAAGCTACTGCTTTTTCCTTTGTTACACAAGGATAATAAAAATCTTCCTGAAAAGGTGAGGAGAGAGTAAATAATAACATATGCTAATCTTTATGTCATGCAGCATAGCACAGAACTTTATTCTCACAGGTGTTCAGTTTAAGTTAGTAAAATGATGTTCAGGAGGAGGCTTGGAAGATCAGGAACCTTTAACAATAAAATTATACATATTCTCCAGGATTTTCCTGTATGTCCTTGTCAGAGCAAATAAAGATTAAAACTTATTCTTTTCCACTTAAAGATTTATTTAGTAAAAAAATGTTCTATTTACTTTGTATAGAATACAAGAAAAACTGCTAAAATAATTTCATACATAGCTGGAGAGAAATTCATTTAAAAAAATTTACTAAAAATGATGTAGAGTGGGAAAATAATTTAAGACCCCTCTTTTAAACTTTCCAGAAGGGTCTGAACAAAATTTACAAAACCTGTGGGCTGTGCAATTTTAGTTATGGAGTGAAATCTAATATTTCATTTGAAATAATTTCAATTTTTTTTAATAATTTCAATTTTTGATTCTTTTATTTTTTAAAAGAGATATGTCCTTAATGCATGTCCCCATTGTCTATGCCTTAAAATATGTAATACTAGATCTTCAAGGAAATCCTCTTTTGATTTGAAACTTGACTCAGATAATTTTTGTTTAAAAATGGTTGCTATTTTTGTTTTAGTCATACCTATATTTAAAAGGGCTATCTATGTAACTAAGTTGTGGTGTATTACTGGACAATCAAAAATGCAATTAATCTTAATTATTTTTCTTATTAAGCTCGAATATATACCATCCAGAAGAATACCAGAATGTAAACATTAAATATTATTTTAAAACTTTTACTCAGAAATTTTTATGCATCTATTTTTTTTTTGGTTTAGAAATGTAGATATAAGAATATAGCAAGCATTCATGTACCCAAAACTCTGTAAATAAAAAAAAAATCATATCTACTTTAGGTTTTTAAATTATAAACCATTACATTGTAATACATAACTATTTAATTAAATAACAATCTGATGAGGTAGGTACAGGGAAATAAAGGCAAATGTCTAAATCTAGAAAAAAATTATGGATAACTTTTATCCATGGGGGTAAAAACCCATTTTTTTTGTCCCTCCTTAGCTCACCAAAAAAAAGAAAGAAAAATTAAAGAGATAAGAGCAAAGATAGAGAGGAAAAGCATAATGAGTGTACTAACTGAGAGATAATAACTTTGATAATAAACAAATTAACTTAACTAATGGCAAAATGTACACAAATTAAGATTTAATGAAATCTTGGTATATGTGTGAAAGAGGCAAAGATGGAACCCCAAAATAAATTCTTCCCTTACTTGTTTATAATGCCATTTATACCTTTCCATTAATGATGTCAGAGTCTACTCTGCCCTACACTCCAAAAAAGAAATTTCTTATTTTTTCTCCAACAGAGGAACAAATGGGAACAGATTTTAAGTAAAGACAAGTAAGTTGTGAAATATTAACTATTTCCTGAGAATAGTTCAAAATAAGATTGTATTCCATGGACTACATCCCAGCAAGGTGGAATGAACTCGACTATGGGAGTTTCAGTAAAAATCCACAGGGATGATCATAGTTCAGATCCATCATTCACAGCTGAACTTTCCCACTCACAATCCATATTAATTTAGGCAATGAAACAGTAGATTCTATAACACCCAGTCACTATAGTGAACCTCAAAAGGAGGCAAAGAAATAGAAATCACTTACTCCATAATAGAATAAATGTAAGTTTGTGATATAGTTAAACACATTAACCATAGTGAAATGGAGAGAAAACACATAGTGCCTGTGTCAAATACAAGAGCTAAGTGTGTTTGTGCCAGAGGCACAAAGAGATAGAGAACTGCAGAGACTAAAAGAGGAAAAAGCAAGAAACCTAAAATCCATGTTAGATGAAAATAATAGAAGAAACAATTTTAAAATGTGATATACAGCATATGAAAATGTAAAGTTTCAGGCAGAAAAGGAAACAGAGGATTTTTGCCTACAGACATGAAAATTCCAGGTAAAATATAAGGCAGATTTCTTCTTTCACATTTTTTTAAAAAAAAGAGTGGAAAACTGTGAATTGTTATATTTTTCTGAAAAGCCTAAATCATGGAAAAGAAATACCTAAATAAACAAAGAGAAAAATTGGAGATGCATGAATACACAAAAAATAAAACATAAAGGTGGAATCTAAAATATGGCACAAATGAACCTGTCTACAAAACAGATTCACAGACAGGGAGATTGGGGAGGGAAGGACTGGGAGTCTGGGATTAGCAGATGTAAGCTATTATATATAGGATGGATAAAAAACAAAGTCCTACTATATAGCACATGAAACTATATTCAATATCCTGTGATAAACCAAAATGGAAAATAATATTAAAAAAAAGAATGTCTCCATATGTATAACTAAGTCACTGTGCTGTACAACAGAGATTGGCACATTGTAAATCAACTATACTTCTATTAAAGAAATATGTATAAAAAAAGAACAACTTTGTAAGGGACAAAATAACAGGGTTAAGTAGGAGATCATAGAACCATATAAAGAAAAAAGGAGATAAAAGAAGATTTGAATAAATATCAGACTTTTAATTAACAATGTTGGAACCAAGAAGAAAGAGCAAAGCCTTAGACTATCTGAGTGAAAGGGAACAGTTTTTAGTTCATTAATGGAAGAGGGCTCCAAAATGTGGATATGAAAGGAATATTTAGAGATTTAAATTTAAATGAAGAAAAAAAGGGGAGTCAAGAAAAATTGGTAAACTATTGCTGACATTTTACAAATTTCTAAATTGTGTGAGATTTGGTTACAGACAGAAAAAATGCATAATTATTACAAAATTTGCCTAGTATAAGGAAATATTAGTGTTAATTAGAAAAACTAACATCTTGAAGAATGTTTTCACTAGCAGGACTTTGGGTACTTTGCATATATTAACTGAAAATATGAATTTTATCTTTATCTTCTCTTTTTATCCCCAGATAACACCATAACTAGACTAGGAGCATTGTGGGTCTTTACTAAGTATTGATGCTCAGGGCATAACTTTGCTTTGAAGATAATGCTATTGTGTAAGGTTATGTAGATGTCAACTGCTGTGATATTCACATTTGGTGCTAAGGGTTTGCTTGTGTTTTCTAAAGAGGGGGGTCTGTGGGACTAGCAGTGTGACTTTGTTAGTTGTCACCTTAATATTCTAGAACTTTGCAAGTCATGAAATGTGGGATGCTTTGGTTTGGAGAAAAAAAAAATATACCAAAGAACTTCCATTAGCTCCCATTGATGAAAGATCCAAATAAGGACTTCTGGCTGAAAATATAATGAGAGATAGACAATGAGAAAAAAAAGGAAGAGCAAGAGATTTTTAAAAACACGAAACAGTAATTTATCCTTGAGAAAATACATGACAGATTTACTTGAGGAAAGGACTATTTTCTGTGGGAGCAAGGGACTTCCTTTATAAAGGATGACAACAAATTTAGGAAATTTTTGTCACTGATATTGTGGTAAATTCATATACAGCAAATCATGTTGTGCATTTTAAGCATGGTTGGCAACTGAAAAAAGAATAAGGTGAGTGGCTTGTTGACCTAGTGTGTAGTGTGGCTTTGGATTGAAGAGAATTAAAGTAATACATTTCAGAAGTTTCTGAGGGAAAAATCAAAGAGACTTCAAAATGGCCTTGAGTGACTTGAATTTCCCATTTAATTGACACCAGGCCCATATATGGGAAGGTGTCTCGTGAAATTACTGAAAGAACCAAGAGATGACAGAAATATCTCTGTCAGACTCTGGGCCTGAATAACAAACATACTGTGTCAAAAAGAGAAAAGAAGGTAGTCAATCCACACTTCCTCTTCTCCATGCTCACTTTCATTAAAAAATACAAAAACAAACAAAAAACTAAAACATCTAACTTCTCATCAGTACTATATCTCAGTGATATCACAGAGATAAGTGGCTACAGGGAGATGGGATTTTGGATTCTATATTCCAGATTTCCTGAAAATTCTTTCTAGAACAAAGACATAAATCCCAAATAGATTTTTACCTAGTACTAAAACTACCATTGTTAAGATGGTCCTCATTACGAATTAGCCAAGACAGGATTTCTCCCCCTTAACAGCAATGAATGTTTTCTTTGGTAATATATCATTCAAAATCTAGACGAATCAGCTCCCTTTTAAACTGTCTTTTTGTATACCTTTGATTTCTCCTCTGCTTGTTGTCGTTATTGGAGTTCTGCTAAAGTTCCATTCCCTTAGTTACCAGAAGGGCATGTTCAGTATAGGAAGTGTCCTTAGCCTTGTCTCAACTGCTACATGTTTTGCTGAAATTATTCCAAGGTTTGAATTTCCTAGTAATAATTTCCTAATCTACATGCAGGCTCTAATTTTTGACAATGGGGTCTTCAAGGTTTTGCTTCATTTGTTATTCTAACTTGGATACCAAAGTTAATTTTTATTAAACTCACTATAGGTTAATACTTGAATATTCTAAGCACTGTGAAATTAACTCCTAAAACAAGTGATGTATTGGAAAAAATGCCTAACCTGAAACACAGATATAAATTCCTTATTTTACCATTAAGTAGAATTAGGAACATTTAGAGAAGATTCTTCTGTATCTCAGTTTCCTCATCTATAAAATATATGTGTTCACCCAGGTAATTTTTGAGGATACCTACAACTCTAATATAATACAAATTTATATTAAAATTTCCAAAAAGTGTTCAATGAAGTATGTCATCAAAAATAGTTCATTGGGGCTTCCCTGGTGGCGCAGTGGTTGAGAGTCCGCCTGCCGATGCAGTGGACGCGGGTTCGTGCTCCGGTCCAGGAAGATCCCACGTGCCGCAGAGCGGCTGGGCCCGTGAGCCATGGCCACTGAGCCTGCACGTTCGGAGCCTGTGCTCCACAACGGGAGATGCCACAACAGTGAGAGGCCCGCGTACCGCAAGAAAAAAAAAAAAAAAGTTCATTGTCAAATAGTCTGAGACTCATAGAATTCCATCTCTTCCTCTAGGAGATTCAAGTGGCACCTTAGCATACTAAAACTTTGATAATTACAACAGGAAAGAAACTGTCTTTCTTTTAATTTCTCATTTCCCAAGACTAATTATGTGTAATTCCCATTATCATCAACAAAACATAGTTTAGAAAACATAAATCTCATGTGACAAATCTTTCCCAGGTAGTTCCCATTCCTTGACTCTGCCAAAAAGCTAACATGCATTTTTATTAAATATCTACAAAAAATTCCCTGATAGTTGAATAATTGCCTTCAGTGGTCATAATGAAGTAGTATATGCTATGAATGGAATGGAGAATAATGTCACTTTATTTCTCCAAGCAGCAGGTGTTCATCAGGGACTTCAATATAAAGCAAAAATAATGGGTAAGGGTATGATAAGGGGTGACTTTGATAGAAATAACAATTCAACTGCTTATGTTGGATGAAACATACCCTTCACAAGAACATTATTAAGTATGCAATTATTCACAGTTTATGTAACAAGTATAAGAATATAGAATGTAAATTCTAATTGGTTGTTCTTAAAAGCAAGATTGTTTTGCTATTCATTTGACCTTCTGTAAACAGTCTGAATTGGAGAGTACTCTAAAGGAAGAATTATAGTTTGAAGCACATTCATATTAAACTAACTCTTTTGGTTTCTGACTTAACTCCTCATCTCGCTACACATTAGGGACTGACTTCTGTCCTATTGAAGGCAGAATTTATGGTTTCAATGTTGCAAAATTCTAAAATTAGACAGGGCTCAGAATTTGGGGGCAATAATGGAAGAAATGTGAAACCAAGGTATAATCCACAAAATGCACATATGTCTTAACATGAATAATTATTAAAGTTTATTTCAAATTAATTATAAGGAATAGTGTAGTTTGTGCATTCTTCATATACCTAAGTTGAAAATCAGCCTATCTTAAAATAGTCCTTTCAAAATGTAATAAAGAAATAAAGCTCTCAGAAATATAAGTCACGAGAAACAGTAGAAAAAATTCTCCAAAAAATGAGAAATTTCTCACCTTTCATTTCACAAAGTAATCTGTGTACAGATCCAGGTACCTACAATTTGGATACCCTAGGGGAATTACCATTAAAAAAATTAAGTTTGCACTGCATATAAAAAATGTTACCAGCACCTCCCTTTGGGGGATAAAATGAGTGGTTAGAAGACAAATTAGTAACTTTTTTGGGGGGGAAGGCAAAGAACATTGTATGTCTCCATAATCACCAATGGAGGTGTCTCTCCTACAACCAGCTCTTCCATTTCCTCATCTCCAATAATTTGGCAGTCTGCTCATGTCACACCTAGAAGGTGAAGAGGGGAAAACCTGACTGCAGGTGGGATATCTTACAATTTGGGAGGTTTGAAATAAAAATTAAGTTGATTTATAGAAACACAGGAATGTGATATTTTCTTACACCCCAAATTTGTAAATTAACATACATGCCCACCTTTTTAAAACTCTCCTATCTTTACTAAAATTCCATTCATATATATGTACCACATCTTCTTTATCCATTACTCTGTTGATGGACATTTAGGTTTTTTTCCATGTCCTGACTATTGTAAATAGTACTGCAATGAACATTGGGGTGCATATATCTTTTTGAATTATGGTTTTCTCCAGGTTTACGCCCAGGAGTGGGATGGCTGGGTCATATGGTAGTTCTATTTTTAGTTTAAGTAACCTCCATACTATTTTCCATAGTGGCTGTACCAATTTACATTCCCACCAACAGTGTAGGACTGTTGACTGTTCCCTTTTCTCCACACCCTCTCCAGCATTTGTTTGTAGATTTTTTGAAGATGGCCATTCTGACTGGTGTGAGGTGATAGCTCATTGTAGTTTTGATTTGAATTTCTCTAATAATTAGTGATGTTGATCATCTTTTCATGTATTTGTTGGCCATCTATATGTCTTCTTTGAAGAAATGTCTGTTTAGGTCTTCTGCCCAATTTTTTTTTTTTTGTGGTATGTGGGCCTCTCACTGTTGTGGCCTCTCCCATTGTGGAGCACAGGCTCCGGACGTGCAGGTTCAGCGGCCATGGCTCACGGGCCCAGCTGCTCCATGGCATGTGATATCTTCCTGGACAGGGGCATGAACCCATGTCCCCAACATCGGGAGGTGGACTCTCAACCACTGCACCACCAGGGAAGCCCCTGCCCAATTTTTTGATTGGGTTGTTTGTTTTTTTGATATTGAGCTGCATGAGCTGTTTGTATATTTTGGAGATCAATCCCTTGTCAGTTGCTTCTTTTGCAAACATTTTCTCCCATTCTGAGCTTTTGCTGTGCAAAAGCTTTTAAGTTTCATTAGGTCCTGTTTTTTTTTTTTTTTTTTTTTTCATTACTCTAGGAGGTGGGTCAAAAAATATCTTGCTGTGATTTATATCAAAGAGTGTTCTGCTTTATGTTTTCTTCTAAGAATTTTATTGTGTCTGGCTTTACATTTAGGTCTTTAATCCATTTTGAATTTACTTTTGTGTATGGAGTCAGGGAATGTTCTAATTTCATTCTTTTACATGTACCTGTCCAGTTTTCCCAGCACCACTTATTGAAGAGACTGCCTTTTCTCCAGTGTATATTCTTGCCTCCTTTGTCACACATTAGGTGACCATAGATGCATGGGTTTATCTCTGGGCTTTCTATCCTGTTTCACTGGTCTACAATTCTGTTTTTGTGCCAGTACAATACAGTCTTGATTACTGTAGCTTTATAATATAGTCTGACATCAGAGAGCCTGATTCCTCCAGCTCCATTTTTCTTTATCAAGATTACTTTGGCTATTCAGGGTCTTTTGTATTTCCATGCAAATTGTAAATTTTTTTCTTCTAATTCTGTGAAAATTGTCATTGGTAATTTGACAGGAATTGCATTGAATCTGTAGATTGCTTTGAGTTGTATAGTCATTTTCAAAATATTGATTCTTCCAATCCAAGAACTTTGTATATCTCTCCATCCATTTGCATCATGTTTGATTTCTTTCCTCAGTATCTTATAGTTTTCTGAGTACAGGACTTTTTCCTCCTTAGGTAGTTTTATTCCTAAGTATTTTATTCTTTTTCTTACAATGGTAAATGGGATTGTTTCCTTAATTTTTCTTTCTGATTTTTCATTGTTAGTGTATAGGAATGCAAGTGATTTCTGTGTATTAATTTTGTATCCTGCAACTTTACCAAATTCATTGATTAGCTCTAGTAGTTTTCTGGTGGCATCTTTAGGATTTTCTATGTATAGTATCATGCCATCTGTAAACAGTGACAATTTTACTTCTTCTTTTCCCATTCATATTCCTTTTATTTCATTTTCTTCTCTGATTGCCATGGCTAGGACTTCCAAAACTATGTTAAATAATAATGGTGAGAGTGGACATCCTCAGTTTACTTCTACTGTGTTCATTGTATTGGGTGTGTTAAGGCTGATGATATTTATCTCTTAACTATTACTTGCAAAGCAAAATTGACAAGACTAACGTCATCCAGATAGCCTAGATTTGACATTGAATCAAGTAATTTGAAAAACTTGAAGATAGCTTCTTTTCATGAGGGTACATAGTATTATTATATATAGGAGGGAAAGTTTTGGGTATATACATGTAAAGAAAAGTGTATGGCTGCTTGACAATCAGGATGAGAATGTGGTACATGAAAATATTTGTCAAGCAATGGGTCTGATGTGGTTCATCCTCTTCCACAATGATAATTTCAAGGAATTATTGAAACTGAGCAGGAGTCTATGAGGTCTTCCCATGGATAGGCCCCCATGTCCACTGCATTTTGTCTGTAAAAGTGGTTTAGTCTCCTAGTCCTTCCCCATGGTCCAAAGAACAAATTTAATCAGAGAAGTGAAAAAATACAAAAACAAAGGAAAAGAGTCAAGCAAGACAAAATAATAATAGTTTAGCCATAAAACAAAGTTAAGGAACTTTTGTTCCACCTCAACAGGTGTAGGTAATATCCTGAGCCATATCTTTGAGTTGTTTAACAGACACATAAAACCGCACCAGGTGGAAAAATAAACTGCATGCTGATCATCAGCACTATACCCCAGACCAATTGGAACCAGTAAGTTGATAACTGAAATTCCTGAAACATTACTCTGTTACCTTAACATCAACCAATCAGATAATTGTGCACAAGTTGATCACACACCCTGTGACCCTCTCCTTCACACTGTCTTTAAAAAGCTTTCCCTGAAAGCCACTTGGGAGTTAGCTTATGTTTTGAACATAAGCTGCCAGTACTCCTTTACTCGTGCCTTAAAATAAATGTACTTTCCTTCACCACAACCCAGTGTCAGTATATTGACTTTGCTGCCCATAAGGTAAATGAAACAAATTTTGTTTTGGTAACGCTGTCAATTATACAGAAATGCCTGCCACTGCGACCACATAGAAATAAGATTTGTCTCAAGCTGACCAATTCGAATATTTGAGTCTGTGGCCTAATAATTACTTCAAAGGTGATCAAAGCATAGCAGTGCCAAGCAGAATCTTCTTGTGATTTTCCAAGGATCATTGGGAGAACATTGTTATCCTCTACTATAAAAAGTACTTTATTTTTTATTGTAAGATATAAGGTGCTAGTGATGATTACATTCTTTATGTAGAAGAATCTTTCTGGGAATGAAGTGGACTTACTATGGGAGGACAAATCAAGAGACAAAGAGAGAGACCCGGGGTAGATGAGTCACTGAGGTCCAAATCAGGTTGTATCTTAAATTAGCATTCCCTTGGCCTTCTAAATGCCAAAATCCAATAAATCTCCCCACACCTTTAAGATTTATTTGAAATCTAATTTGAGTTGTTTTTTAATCACTGAAAATCTAAAATACACACTGATAATGGGCTCAGAATGATTAAGTATTTTCTACGTATTAACTCATTAAAAAAATAAAGTTAGGTTCAAATGCAAGATTGCCTATTTCTTTTTTATCTACCAGCACCTTAAAAGTCTTTCAAATGAAATGAAGCTTACATTATACATTAAAAAAGACTCATGATAAACAATTTGGTCTCAGAATTATTGAGCTCCATTTTTACTGCCTGTTTTGCAGTTGTGTTATTATATATCACTACTTAATTTATCTAATTTATTTTAGATACTAGTATCTGATTATCTGCTTATTAACTTCCTAGAAGTAATGATGGTCATATTGCTATTAATATGGTCCCTGGACTGATCAAATCAATTAATACTTATAAAATATTTTCAAAACTAAACAGCTTCACACATACAAAAAATTTATTATTTTTTTAAAGCTTAAAAGTTTATTAGTGAATTTGATAGTTTTTTTTTTTAATAGGAATTTTTTTTTTAACTTTTCTTCTCCTGGCAATTACTTTCAATAAACATGCTGTCAAGATATTTTATTACTGTCAGAAAAACAGAATGCAGAGGTCTCTATCATTATGCCATGTAATAAAATGGTAGCTTAATTACATGACTGTTTGGGCTGATATTTAAAATGAATATTTAATACTCTCTAGGTACCTTGATTTATACTTTGATTTGTGATTTCAAATATTATCCAAGGGTGCAAATCTTTTGACTCTCATTTTCATAAAATAACAGTAGGAAGAATTCTAATTGTAATGCAAATCATGCTTGTTTATGTGCATATGTGGTGTTTCCTGGAAGGAATTATGATTTAATTTGCTTTTAATGAGAAAAAACTTGAGCACAAAGAATCAGAAAAATGGGGAAAATGGAAATAAAACATCTTCATCTTATAAGATGTCTTAAAGAAAGAGGCATAGTGTATTTCTCTTTTATGTGTTTCAAAACATAAACAATTATCTTCCACATGATAAATTTTAGGAAACATAATGGATACCTATAATATAATTAAGTCTGATTATTTTCTTATGCATTAACATATAAAATAAAAGTATAGACTTGCCTTAGCAGGACTGGGTGGGGTAACACCAGGCTTTCCAGATGGGGTGGAAACTACCTTCAGCCTCAGCTCTGAACTAATTCCCCAACCTGGGTGGTAACATGGGAATGCTTCATGCAGTTCTGGCTTTTCTCAGGAGGTTATCAGCACTGCCCACCCACCTGTCAGCTCCTGTGCTGTTGGCCACACAGCTTCCAGGTGTCTGCTTCTCTGGTGAGATGGAGCCAGTAGACGTTCTCCTGTTTCTTGCCTGAGTGGGCAAGTCAGCCTCTAGGGCCAGCAGAAATCCTCATTTGAGGGTCCCACAGATTCCCAGTCAGAGTGTTGCAGCTGAGTGAAGTGGCTGCTTGGGACTGCTGCTCAGCCACTGCAGAAAGCCTCCTTGGAATCTGACATGTTATCACTTTGAGACCATTTGCTAGCTGCTACTGACTTGGCCACATAAAGGCTCAGACTGTCCCAGTCTCTGAACTGAAGAGAAGCAACACTATTAACATATCTCTCACAACCATGAATGCAAGGTATTTCAATGAAGAGTATCGGGAAGACATCTACAAATCCCAGACTGGCATGTGCAAGTTCTGAGGAATGGTGGAATAACCCAATGTATCTGGATGACTTTTTAGACAGCTGACACAGAGCTACAACAGGGCAGTGGCTGACACCCAACTCATAGCCCACCTTCCCCAGGGTCTAGGTGCTCTGGCCAGGTGTCAGGCCTGAAACTCTGAGGTGGGAGAGCTGAATTCAAGACATTGGTCCAACAGAGACCTGCCAGCCCCACAGAACATCAATCAGTGAGAGCTCTCCCAGACATCTCCATCTCAATGCTAAGTCCTAGCTACACTCAAGGACCAGCAAGATCCAGTGCTGGACACCCCATGCCAAAAAACTAGCAAGACAGGAAAACAACCCCACCCATTAGAAGAAAGGCTGCCTAAAATTGTAATAAGTTCACAGACACTTGAAAACACACCACCAAATGTGGTCCTGCCCACCAGAAAGACAAGATCCAGCCTCATCCACCAGAACACAGGCACCAGTCCCCTCCACAGGGAAGCCCACATGACCCACTGAAACAACATCACCCACTGGGGTCAGACATGAAAAACAATGGGAATTATAAACATTCATCCTGGGAAAAGGAGACCACAAACACAGAGTTAAGGAAAATGAGAAGACAGAGAAATACATAGCAGATGAAGGAGCAAGGTAAAAAACCATCAGACCAAACAAATGAAGAGGAAATAGTCAGTCTACCTGAAAAGAAATTCAGAATAATGATAGTAAAGATCATCCAAAATCTTGGAAATAGAACGGAGAAAATACAAGAAATGTTCAACAACGACCTAGAAGAATGAAAGAGCAAACAAACAATGATGAACAATACAATAAATGAAATTAAAATCCTCTAGAAGGATTCAATAGCAGAATAACTGAGGCAGAAGAATGACTAAGTGACCTGGAAGATAAAATAGTGGAAATAACTACCACAGAGCAGAATAAAGAAAAAAGAATGAAAAGAATTGAGGACAGTGTCAGAGAGCACTGGAACAATATTAAGGGCACCAATGTTTGAATTAAAGGGGTCCCAGAAGAAGAAGAGAAAAAGAAAGGAACTGAGAAAATATTTGAAGAGATTACAGTTGAAAACTTCCCTAATTTGGGAAAGGAAATAGTCAACCAAGTCCAGGAAGACCAGAGTGTCCCATACAGGATAAATCGAAGGAGGAACATGTAAAGACACATATCAATCAAACTATCAAGAGTTAAATACAAAGAAAACATATTAAAAGCAGCAAGGGAAAAGCAACAAATAACGTACAAGGGAATCCCCATAAGGTTAACAGATGAACATTCAGCAGAAACTCTGCAAGGCAGAACGGTGTGGCAGGACATATTTAAAGTGAAAAAGGGAAAAACTTACAAGCAAGATTACTCTACCCATCAAGGAGGTCATTCAGAGTCAACAGAGAGATTAAAAACTTTACAGACAAGCAAAAGCTAAGACAATTCAGCATCAAAAAAACAGCTTTACAGCAAATGCTAAAGAAAATTCTCTAGGCAGGAAACACAAGAGAAGGAAAAGACCCACAAAAACAAACCTAAAACAACTAAGAAATGCTAATAGGAACGTATATATAAATATTTACCTTAAATGTGAATGGATTAAATGCTCCAACCAAAAGATATAAACTGGCTGAATGGATAAAAATCAAAACCCATATATATGCTGTCTACAAGAGACCCACTTCAGACCTTGGGACACATACAGATTGAAAGTGAGGGGATGGAAAATGATATTCCATGCAAATGGAAATCAAAAAAAAGCTGGAGTAGCAATTCTCATATCAGACAAAAGAGACTTTAAAGACTATTACAAGAGACAAAGAAAGACATTACATAATGATCAAAGGATCAATCCAAGAAGAAGATATAACAATTGTAAATATTTATGCACCCAACATAGGAGCACCTCAATACATAAGGCAAATATTAACAGCCAAAAGAGGGGAATTGACAGTAACACAATAATAGTAGGGGACTTTAACAACCAACTCTCACCAATGGACAGATTATCCAAAATGAAAATAAATAAGGAAACACAAGCTTTAAATGATACATTAAACAAGATGGACTTATTTGGTATTTATAGGACATTCCATCCAAAAATAACAGAATACAATTTCTTCTCAAGTACTCATGTAACATTCTCCAGGATACATCATATCTTGGGTCACAAATCAAGGCTTGGTAAATTTAAGAAAACTGAAATTGTATCAAGAACATTTCTGAGGAAAATGCTATGAGACTAGATACAAATTAAAGGGAAAAAATCTATAAAAATTATAAACACGTGAAGGCTAAACAATACAATTCTAAATAACCAAGAGATCACTGAAGAAATCAAAGATGAAATCAAAACATACCTAGAAACAAATGACAATGAAAACACGATGACACAAAACCTGTGGGATGCAGCAAAAACAGTCTAAGAGGGAAGTTTATAGCAATACAATCCTACATCAAGAAACAAGAAACGTCTCAAATAAACAATCTAACATTACACCAAAAGCAATTAGAAAGAAGAACAACAACAACAAAACAAAGCTAGCAGAAGGAAGGGAATCATAAAGTTCAGATCAGAAATAAATGAAAAAGAAATGAAGGAAACAATAGCAAAGATCAATAAAACTAAAAGCTAGTTCTTTGATAAGATAAACAAAATTGATAAACCATTAGCCAGACTCATCAAGAAACAAAGGAGAATACTCAAATCAATAGAATTAGAAATGAAAAAGGAGAAGTAACAACTGACACTGCAGAAATACAAAGGATCATGAGAGATTACTACAAGCAACTTTATGTCAATAAAGTGGGAAACCTGGAAGAAATGGACAAATACATAGAAAAGCACAACCTTCCATGACTGAACCAGGAAGAAATAGAAAATATAAACAGACCAATCACAAGCACTAAAATTTAAACTGTAATTAAAAATCTTCCAACAAACAAAAACCAAGGAATAGATGGCTTCACAGGTGAATACTATCAAACATTTAGAGAAGAGCTAACACCTATCTTTCTCAAACTCTTCCAAGATATAGCAGAGGGAGGAACACTCCCACACTCATTCTATGAGGCCACTATCACCGTGATACCAAAACCAGCAAATATGTCACAAAAAAAGAAAACTACAGGCCAATAACACTGATGAACATATGCAAAAATCCTCAACAAAATACTAGGAAACAGAATCCAACAACACATTAAAAAGATCATACACTATGATTAAGTGGGGTTTATCTGACAAATGCAAGGATTCTTCAAAATATGCAAATCAATCAATGTGATAAACCATATTAACATACTGAAGGAGAAAAACCATATGATCATATCAATAGATGCAGAAAAAGCTTTTGACAAAATTCAATACCAATTTATGATAAAATATCCCCAGAAAGTGGAATTAGAGGGAACTTACCTCAACATAACAAAGGCCATATATGACAAACTCACAGCCAACATCATTCTCAATGGTGAAAAATTGAAACTTTTCTACTAAGATCAGGAAAAAGACAAGGTTTCCACCTCTCACCACTATTATTCAGCATAGTTTTGGAAGTCTTAACCACAGCAATCAGAGAAGAAAAAGAAATAAATGAATCAAAATTGGAAAAGAAGTAAAACTGTCAATGTTTGCAGATGTCATGATAGTATACACAGAGAATCATAAAGATGTACCAGAAAACTGCTAGAGCTAATCAATGAATTTGGTAAAGTAGCAGGATGCAAAATTAATGAACAGAAATCTGCTGCATTCCTATACACTAATGATGAAAAATCTGAAAGAGAAATTAAGAAAACACCCCCATTTACCACTGCAACATAAAGAATAAAATACCTAGGTATAAACCTACCGAAGGAGTCAAAAGACCTGTGTTAAGAAAACTATAAGACACTAATGAAAGAAAGTAAAGATGATACAAACAGATGGATAGATATACCATGTTCTTGGATTGGAAGAATCAACATTGTGAAAATGACTCTACTACCCAAAGCAATCTATAGAGTCAATGCAATCCCTATCAAACTAACAATGGCATTTTTCACAGAACTAGAACAAAAAATTTCTCAATTTGTATGGGAATACAAAAGAGCGTGAAAAGCCAAAGCAATGTTGAGAGAGAAAAATGGAGCTGGAGGAATCAGGCTCCCTGACTTCAGGCTATACTACAAAGCTACTGTAATCAAGAGAGTATGGTACTGGCACAAAAACAGAAATGTAGATCAATAGGAGAGGATAGAAAGCCCAGAGAAAAACCCATGTACATATTGTCACCTTATCTTTGATAAAGGAGGCAAGAATATACAATGGAGAAAAGACAGCCTCTTGAATAAGTGGTTATGGGAAAACTGGACAGCTACATGTAAAGGAATGAAATTAGAATACTCCCTAACACCATACACAGAAATAAACTAAAAATGGATTAAAGACCTAAATGTAAGGCCAGACACTACAAAACTCTTAGAGGAAAAGAGGCAGGACACTCTATGACATAAATCACAGCAAGATCCTTTTTGACCCACCTCCTAGAGAAATGGAAATAAAAACAAAAATAAACAAATGGGACCTAATGAAACTTAAAAGCTTTTGCACAGCAAAGGGAACCATAAACAAGACAAAAAGACAACCCTCAGAATGCAGGAAAATATTTGCAAATGAAGAAATTGACAAAGGATTAATCTCCAAAATATCAAGTATCTCATGCAGCTCAATATCAAAAAAACAAACAACCCAATCCAAAAATGGGCAGAAGACCTAAATAGACATTTCCCTAAAGAAGATATACAGATTGCCAACAAACACATGAAGGTATGCTCAACATCACTAATCATTAGGGAAATGTAAATCAAAACTACAATGAGGTATCACCTCAAACTTGTCAGAATGGCCATCATCAAAACATGTACAAACAATAAATGCTGGAGAGTGTGTGAAGAAAAGGGAACCCTCTTGCACTGTTGGTAGGAATGTAAATTTCCATAATTGTATGGAAAACAGTATGGAGGTTCTGTAAAAAACTAGAAATAGAAAAACCATATGACTGAGCAATCCCACTTTTGGGCATATACCCTGAGAAAACCATAATTCATAAACAGTCATGTACCACAATATTCATTACAACATTATTTACAATTGCCAGGACATGGAAGCAACCCAAGTGTCCATCAAGAGATGAATGAATAAAGATGTGGCAATATATATAATGGAATATTTGTAGTGAGGTGGATGGACCTAGAGTCTGTCATACAGAGTGAAGTAATTCAGAAAGAGAAAAACAAATACCATATGCTAACACATATATATGGAATCTAAAAAAAAAAAAAAGCTTCTGAAGAACCTAGAGCCATGTCAGGAATAAAGATGCAGATGTGGAGAGTGGACTTGATGACATGCGGAGGGGGAGGGGTGGGTTGGGACAAAGTGAGAGATTGGCATGGACATACATACACTACCAAATATGGAATGGATGGCTGGTGGGAAGCAGCTGCATAGCACAGGGAGATCAGCTCGGTGCTTTGTGACCACCTAGAGGGGTGGGATTTGGAGTGTGGGAGGGAGACATAGGAGGGAGTGGATATGGGGATGTGTGTATATGTATGACTGATTCACTTTGTTATACAGCAGAAGCTAATGCACCATTGTAGCACAATTTTAATCCAATATAGAGGTTGAAAAAATAAAATAAAATAAAATAAAGTAAAATAAAATAAAATAAATAAAATAATATATATATATGCTATTCATAATGGAGAATTAATGAAACATGTGTGTGTATGTTTGTTCAACTTCCTATATTCTAAATCTTGCTGTTTCATTTGACCTTAAATCAACTGGTTGTACATGTTTCTATTACTTCAATATTAATTGTTTAAATGTTTTCTGAACTCTTACAAAAGTAATAAATAGGCTTAATATTCTGTGAACTGGAGAAACATCTGCCAAACAATGTTCCACAAATTACTAGTTATGAAAAATGTTAATAGTTGATTCTCCAAAATTCTATAAAACTTTGGGACATCCCTAGTAATCAAAATCTTCAACATGCTAATCTTTTAAAAAATCACTTGAGTTAAAAACATACCATTTTTTAAAATCAACCACAATAAAGTACACTTAATTTTTGTAATCCCCAAATTTTGTTTTCAGCAAAGGTTATTTGTTTTTGTATTTAAAATGAGAAAACAATATTTCTTTTGAGTTCAATATGAATAGGATTCATTTGAAATAGGTGAAAGTGTCATTCTTATTTTGAGATTTGTTCAATGAGAGCTCAATCATTGCAACATATTACTAGTTTATGCAAATTGATCAGAAGAGGCAGAAGTGGGATCTGAAGAGTTTATTACACCCATACAAAATACTATTACTACAGTTTTTACTACTGCTACTGTTACTAGCCAACTCTTATGTGGGCAAAAAATTTAATCTGAAAACCACACTATGAGGTGAGTGTTAATTTATATGCTTTTTATTTGTGAGGACATGGAGACACAGATGGAGCTCATCTGTAGCAAATTGGCCCCAGCATTCACACTTCTGCCCACTGGGCTCTTCCCCTGCTGCTCCCTGCTCATGCAGTCAGGGAACGAGTCTCAGAGAGCACACAAAATGAAATATGAGCAAAGGAGAACATAATAAAGGAAGAATGAGAAAATCTACTTCAACGTGGAAAGATAAGGTACACTAATATTCAAGAATCTAGAGAAAAAAGAAACCTCAAGCAATTGCCAGAATAGCCTCTGCAGTACCAGAGGAATGTTCACATATGTTTTCAAACTCTAATGTAAAAATGGAAAGGACTTGAAAGACCCTGCAAACAAATAATGAGCAGCAAAGAGTGATGCGAAATATGAATACTTCTCTTTTGGGACAGAATATGTGACAGAGTTCAAAGAGGACTAGATAGGGCCACAGCTACAAGTCTTGCTGCTCCTGGCTAAATAAAAATTCAGGCATCTCCTGAATTCATAATGTTGAAAAACGAATATGAAACTGAACACTAAAAATTTGTTTCAGGGCTTCCCTGGTGGCACAGTGGTTGAGAGTCCGCCTGCCGATGCAGGGGACAGGGGTTTGTGCCCTGGTCCGGGAGGATCCCACATGCCGCGGAGCGGCTGGGCCCGTGACCCATGGCCGCTGAGCCTGCGCGTACGGAGCCTGTGCTCCACAACGGAAGAGACCACAACAGTGAGAGGCCCGCGTACAGCAAAAAAAAAAAAAAAAAAAATGTTCAAAACTCTGTAATTCATTATGATGACAAATTTCTAAATTCATTAGAGAAGTAAAATGTTTACCTATTTAAAGCCTAATCTGCATGCCAGTTTTATGAATATATTAGCCATTATAATTCTTTTGCAAATTGTTTATTCATATGTTTTCTCCATTCATGATTGGCAGGTTCATAAATGAGTAATGTTCTTCATGGTCTTTTAAGATAACTATTCTTTTTGTACTTTTTGATCTTTGAATGTATTACAGATTAAGAAAAACAGAATTTAAATACAAATAATAAAATAAAAAGCAAAATAAAATAAATTCATGAGTATTAACTATGTTTCCTTATGTGGCACAAAGATTATCCTGATTTTCATTTACCTTTTAATTAAAATACAAACTATTATTTTATATTTTTATGGAAAGTATTAATTTTTTCCTGAGTATTAATTAAAAAGTATTACTTTTTTGAAGCATCTAGAATGTCACCACACAAGTAAATTGTTTAACTTGTTAGATTTTGGTTTAAAATTTAAATTATTAACAAATACTCAAAAAAATGATTCAAAAAATGATCTAAGAAAAAACCTATGTGCCTATTCTATGTAGATTAAGTGATAAAATATTGCCAATATATTATCAATTGCATTTCTCTGCCTTGCAGCCAAACACTCCTGAATTTGGTGTTTGATTTTCATCACCCCCAAACATTCATTGTTTACAGTTTTATCATATATGTATTGAATGTGTAACTTGGGGAATTACTACTCAGGAGTGGTCTAAACTAAATGTCTCAATTTGGGGATTTTCAGACCACGTGGGTAATACAAGTTTGAAACCTATACCTATCTCTCAAACCCTGTCTCTTTCTTCCTAATGGTCATTCAAATTCAAGACTCTAGCTTTAGGGTCTGTGTTTTATTCTGGTTTGTGGTTTCTATTTTCTTCAGTTTTCTTTCCTGTTATTTTCCCTCTGAACCATAGGAATTTCAATTTATTACATTGGAAATATAATTAGTTGCTTATAACACCTAGTTTAGAACGCTGTTTTTCACCTCATGGTATTTTTATTCATTACAATCTATCTTTGAATCAGAAATGCATACCCCTATTCCCCTCCCCCCAGCCTTCATGGAATGTCTGTCAGAGAATTAGAAAAGTCTAGTTAATGCCAAGGCTATAAAGAGAAGGTCTGGTGAACATTCAGTGAATAACATAGCAAAGAATGGGTAGTCAATTGCTTTATACAGGATCTATGCTGGAAAAGACCTCCCTATTTTAGATATGGAGCAACACAGAAGTGGAGCTCAGCAAAGGGCAGAGGTATGGAGGTTCCAGTTAACATGACCTTACTTAAATGGAAGGGCTTCATCAGTGGAAAACAGAATAATCTGAGGATGAAAAGTTCTGTCTTGCCCCCTTCAGTGTTTTGATTTCCTCAGTAGAAAAATTACATATGTATGGGAATATCAGTGTCTTGCTTTTTCTAATTGTATGTTCAGTGGAGAGACAGTAAATTAAATCTGGATGGGAGAAAATAGATATAATGTAAATCCTGCTGTGTTTTAAGCATTTTAATTTAATAGTGTAAGTTGATTTTCAGAGTAAGTCATTAACATTACAAAATTGATATAAGGTCACATTTAAAAATCTGTATCAAACTAGATATACTTGGATTGCTTTGTTGAAAAAAAAGGAATAAGAGGGAAAAAAGATCAGTATGAAAATTTGGTTTTCTGAAAACATTTTTGATGTAACATTTTTAGTTATTACATAAGTATCACACCATAGTAATTTTAGAAACTACAGATATCTATAATAATAAAATAGTCACAATTCTGAGATAACTGGTCTTAATTTCATACATATGTTTTTATATAAAATATGAATATCGATTTAAGAAATATGTGTATGTGGAAATTTATATTTAGAAAAAAATATTTATTGCTCTGAGTTTACATATTGTCAGATTTATATCAGGGGAATGAGGAACTAAATTTTGGAAATACCTTTGTGATGCCTGTGAGTGTAAATGGGAAACATTCCTCATCTAACAGGCAAGTCATAATAAGAATACGCAAAAGCAAAAAATAAAGAAAAAAATGTAAAACAAACCTCAATTATTTACTCTACAAAGAACAAGAATAAGATTTGTTAGACTAAAATCTGAGGTAGCACTGGAAAAAGAAAATGAATTAGCTTGGGTTAATCTGCGGTCTAAGAATGACACAGACAATGAAAACATTGCCTGTGGCAAAGAATTACTAATGGACTTTACTGCAGTTGTTTCTAATACTCAGTTTCAAGTTGTTTGCTACAGTGTATTCAACCTCTGTTATCTCAAATCAACTGGTATTTGGTTGGCCAAAAAGTGCCTTTGAGTTTTAAGTAAAAATAACAGACACATCTTTCATTTTCACTAAGAACTTAATTGAACAACATATTCACCCTTTTCTTCCACTACCTTCTGCCATTTTTCAGGCAAATTCATAATTCCATCTTCCCAAAACTTTTCATCTTTTTGAGCAAAGAACTGTTCCAGGTGCATTTTACAGTCTTCCAGGGAATGAAAATTTTTTCCACTAAGAGAATTTTGTAAAGACAGAAATAAATGGAAATCCAAAGTTTCGATGTCTGGTGAATATGGCGGATGAATCAGAACTTCCCAGCCAAGCTGTAACAGTTTTTGTCTGATCATCAAAGAAACATGTGGTCTTGCATTATCCTGATGGAAGATTATGCATTTTCTGTTGATTAATTCTGGATGCTTTTCGTTGAGTGCTGCTTTCAGTTATTCTAACTGGGAGCAGTACCTGATGGAATTAATCATTTGGTTTTCTGGCAGAAGCTCATAATAGAAGACTCCCTTACAATCCCACCATATACACATCACCTTCTTTGGAAGAAGACCAACCTTTGGTGTGGGTGGTGGTGGTTCATTTCACCTGCCCCACGATCTCTTCTATTCCACGTTATTGCACAGTATCCACTTTTCATCACCCGTCACAATTTGTTTTAAAAATGGAACTTTTTCATTATGTTTCAGTAGAGAATTGCATGCAGAAATACGGTCAAGAAGGTTTTTTTTCACTTAACTTATGTGGCACCCAAACATCAAAGCAATTCAAATAACCAAGTTGGTGCAAATGATTTTCAACACTTAATTTGGATATTTTGAGTATGCCGGCTCTCTCCCGCGTGGTATAATGTAGATTCTTTTCAATTAATGTCTCAATATGATTGCTATCAACTTCAACTGGTCTACCTGACCATGGAGCATCATCCAGCAAGGAATCTCCAGCACAAAACTTCACAAACCACTTTTGAAACGTTCAATCAGTCACAGCACCTTCTCCATACACTGCACACATCTTTTTTTTTTGCATTTCGGTTGCATTTGTACCTTTCTTGAAATAATAAAGCATAATATGCCAAAAATGTTGCTTTTTTCTTCCATCTTCAATATTAAAATGGCTATACAAAAATTTAGCAATTTTGATGTCTTTTTTTAAATGCACACTGATATGACAGCTGTCACATACAATCTAACAAAATTGTTTTGAATGAAGTTAAAGACAACAAAGTGCTACTAGAGCCATCTTATGGAAAAAAAAAACAAATGAAACTTTTGGCCAACCTGATAAATATTTCCTTCAATATGTATTTATTGATCACTACTTTATACCCAACCTCTGTTAGCTATAAAATGGTGAGTGAAAGCACATGAGGACCCTACTTTCATGAAGTTTCATTCAACTGCAAGAGACAGACCTTAACCACAAAATTATGCAACCAAACAGAATAACACTCAG
This sequence comes from Pseudorca crassidens, assembly GCF_039906515.1. Classification (NCBI taxonomy): domain Eukaryota; kingdom Metazoa; phylum Chordata; class Mammalia; order Artiodactyla; family Delphinidae; genus Pseudorca; species Pseudorca crassidens. The sequence goes on along the minus strand of NC_090309.1, from coordinate 21,922,488 downwards.
CAATATTGCAAAGAGGAGATAGAACAGCTCTGAGACCACATGACAGAGGATTTGATCTATAGTAAGTGTGAGCTTTGAGGAAGAAGAAGGAAGAAGCCATATTTTCCAGACAGGGGTGATGTGATGTAGGAAAATGACAGGGCACAGTGTCATGTAGAGCAGGGAATAACAAACTGTGAGCAGATTGTTGGGATGTCTACTTGCTACAGTCAGGTCTGTAAAGTAGGTTGTAGGTTCTGACAGTGGTAAGATCTGCTCCTCCCTACTGAGCACTCTGCAATCTGTCCTTATCTCTGGCTTCTGCTCTGATGGAATGCAGGTGGATAGTCGGGCTTTGAGAGAAGATGGGAAGCTTTCACTTACTAACCCACTGGACTTCCCTTTGGTTCCCAGTGAAATATATTGGTTTATGCTCCATTTTTCTCAATTCATTCTGCATTTTTTCTTTTGAAAAATATTTCTTTAAATTTCAGACAGCTGAAAGGACCTTTTCTAGTTTCCAGTGATGATATAGACTCCTTTTTATATTATTTCAAAGTGAAATTTAGATATCCAAGGGAGTCAACTGTCTCCTCCCAGAAGCACCACTCTTTACACTTGATTTTTTAAAGCAATTAAAATGAAAACATTTATAAAGAATTCTTGAGCTCAGGGAATGAGAGCAATAATAAAAGCAGAGGAGCAGGGAAATAAATCGATTTTGAGAACCAACCCAAACTTGAAGAAGATTGTCCTTTAAATTTAGAGGACATTCTAAATAGAAAACTTACAAAAAAAAAGAGAGAGAGAGAGAGAGAGAAAGATGTCTCCACAAATAATTGATTAATTTCCTTGTCAGGGAAACAAAAATGATAATGTCAAAGGAGTGGAAGCTATTAAAGTCCCATAACTAGTTTGAAAAGAGAAGATAATAACCCATTATTGTCTTTGATAGTGATTTTGTTAGAAATTGGAAAAGGGAAACTTGGTATGAAGAAATATAATTGTCCCCATGGAATACAAAGCTTCAATTATAAGTCATCTAAAGATACAAAAAGTTCTCAAGGCACGAATGATAAACTGAGAAAAGTGCTTACTAATATAACTACCTGTAGTTAATTTAAAAAAATCAGCATTTCTGTTGAGTGTGTCATGTTTGGCTCTGATAATCATAAAATCATCTGAAAGAGGGCAAATTCTCTGTGCAGATAATTTGAAATACATTTAAAATATGTTGACTGCCTTTAGAACAATTGAAATTTCTTCCTTTTATACAGTACTTGGAAATTCCCAAGTAATGTATCATGAATATAGAATTTCTTTAAAATTATTGAATTGCCTTGAAATTATTTTAATTTAAAAAATCTCTCATAACACTATAATTCAATAGAATTCACTGTACTCAGGCCAGTCTGACTCCCCATGATCTTCTATATTCTTCCTTGATGTGGGCTCCTAAAGCAAGGCTAAGAAATTGCTTTACCCATTGGAAATTGCAGCAATCCACTCTACCACTGAAGCCTAGAGATAGAGGTGACTGCTTTTGCCTCTGATCACCCTTTCAGTGCTAATCTTAAAGACCCATAACATCACTCCTGGGAGAAAGACCAACATAACAAACATGGAGAAATTCAAAACCTAAAGTCATTAATTCATAATTAATGTATAAAATTCCCTGACTCATACTGGAGTTTTGTTTCTGCATTTATTCCTCTTTACCACTTCGGACTCTGAGGTTAAATTCTAAATTCAACTGAGGAACTGTAATGGCTGAGGAACATATTCACAATAATAAAGACCAATTAGCTGCCACCATTATACTCTTATCATAGTAATTTTCTAGTCTTTTTGTGTGAGAAGTTTTGATACGTTGTTTTTAATTTTTAAGACATTATCAGGGAGATCTAAACTAGTTGAAGAAATAATATTGATAGAATCTGACTTGCCATTTTTATCTTAAGCCTGATTAAGCTGTACTTCAAATATTCAGATTTCATTTTTTAATTTCTTTTAAAATTTTATACTGGGTTATCCTTCTCCAGATTTTTAAGTAATCATTTAGTGCACCAGAAAATCATAGATTTTGTAAACATAAGAGTTTTGCCAGAAGCAACAAATGTTATGACAAGTCCTTAAAATATATATTTTGGTATTATCACTGTTAACTGCATTATGAATCCTCTTATTACACCTTATTATACTAGAAGAAGATCTATATCTTCAGCATATAAACTTGAGTTTTGCCCAATACTTCATTCTTTTTCAACAAATATTTCATGAGCACAAATATTTACTGAATAGTATTCTAGAAGCTGGTGAGCTGTATTAATAGACAAATATCCCAACAACCCCAGGATGCTTAGATTTGTGCTGTGCACACATGGACTATATGTTTTATAACTACTTGCATTATTTTCTATGTATGAATATAAGCAGAAATGATGTTTAGAAAAATTTCTGTAGACAACTACAACCTTCCTAATAAATATTTAATCAACAGAATCTGAGCAAATGTCATGAGATAGTAGCAGACAGTTTATACCAAAATCAAGGCAACCAAATTTAACCAGACAGGAAATTTATTAATTGATTTGAAGTCTCTGATATACTTTGGTGTTAAAATATTTTAGTGTGTCCTATATTTTAAACACAGGTTAAAGTAATTATATTTGAAAATTTTAATTAAATGTTTACAAATACAGAAGCACATTTGAGAAACCCTATTATAGGTAAATATTCCCTACTCCATATGAAGTAGACATAGAGATCATATTTGGTTTGGTCTAGCTAAATCTCCAGCTCACAGGCCTCCAAAAATGGCTTATTATAAAGTGTTTCAACATTCTCTCCAATACTGGCTGCATTAGTCTCTCTACAAAATGAATGTGTGCCCATCCTTATGCACACCTATGATAACTTACTCTTTTCTTAAACAGCAATCTATTCCACTTTTAAAATTATTTTCTAGCTTTAGGTAGATCTTTCAAAACGATTCTAAGCAATTTATGAATTCCCTTGTTTTATTCAGTTTACTGGAGAAATCTTCATTTTTAAAGTCTTACAATAAATATTTGCTGTTTGGGGCTTCTAAAGATATCTATTATTTATATTCTAATAATTCAGTCCTATTTGTTTTTATCAGAAATGTCCACTTAAATTTTTCTAACACCTTCAGCATCAATTAATTTAAGGATATTGTTTTAATGCATTAGAAGAAAAAATGCTGTAGAAACAGTCTGTATATTAAAATGTAACAAACTATACAGCAAACCATTGTAATTATTATATAAAATAAGATATATAAAATCCAAAATATAATTTGTCACAATAGTGTAAATGATTTAAATAGCCTACACCTATTAAACTCAGATATTGGGTGAAGATAAAGTGTGCAAACATATTTTTATGTGTTCATACATATAAATTTTTTTGCTAAAAACACATTTAAAACAAAGGAATTCAGAAGAGTAAAAAAAACATATATACATGTGGAAAAAAAAAGTTTCCACTTGGAATGAAAGATTACCTCTAATGTGTCCCCAAGTCCTATCATACAATTTACTGGCTCTAGTTAGTGTTTTTGGATATTTACAATAATATCTCACAACAAAGTTATGTTTTTTGAAAAACCTTAGTAGGTAATGCTTTTTTTTTTTTCTTGTCAAATCAGTTGAAACATCATAAATGTGATTTGCTTCTACAATTGACCCAATGCAGTTTTCTCTCCATCATCAGGTGAGCAAGGTTATTGAGTAATTTTTAAGAAAAATATTATTAATACCCAAAACCCTGAAAATCCCAGCATGAATGAAGAATATTTTTAAAATATAAATATTAAACATTACAAATGAATTCCCCTTTCACAAAAAGTCAAATACTAATCAAAACATTTTTTTCATGTATAAGTTTAAGACACAAAGTTAAAAATAAAAGCCAACATACATTTCATAGGAAAGATTTTTTCTTTGATGAAATATAACTGTTCCTAAATTTGTAAGAGAGTAAACTAATTAAGGAAAGGAAAAGATCATAAAGGTACAGAAATAATAACAGAAGTACAAAACATAATTAATATGAGCATATTTCTCTGTTCCTACACTGACACAAAAACAGAAATATAGATCAATGGAAAAGGATAGAAAGCCCAGAGATAAACCTACACACCTATCGTCAACTAACCTATGACAAAAGAGGCAAGGATATACAATGGAGAAAAGATAGTCTCTTCAATAAGTGGTGCTGGGAAAACTGGACAGCTACATGTAAAAGAATGAAATTAGAACACTCCCTAACATGATACACAAAAATAAACTGTAAAAGAGACCTAAATATAAGACTGGTCCCTATAAAACTCTTAGAGGAAAACATAGGGAGAACACTCTATGACATAAATCACAGCAAGATCCTTTATGATCCACCTCCTAGAGTAATGGAAATAAAAACAAAAATAAACAAATGGGACCTAATGAAACTTAAAAGCGTTTGCACAGCAAAGGAAACCATAAACAAGATGAAAAGACAATCCTCAGAATGGGAAGAAATATTTGCAAACTAATCAAAGGAAAAAGGATTAATCTCCAAAGGATATAAACAGCTCAGACAGCTCAATATTAAAAAAAAACAACAACCCAATCCAAAAATGGGCAGAAGACCTAAGTAGACATTTCTCCAAAGAAGACATAAAGATGGCCAAGAAGCACATGAAAAGCTGCTCAACATTATTAATTATTTGAGAAATGCAAATCAAAACTACAATGAGGTATCACCTCACACCAGTTAAAATGGGCAGCATCAGAAAATCTACAAACTACAAATGCTGGAGAGGGTGTGGAGAAAAGGGAACCCTCTTGCACTGTTGGTGGGAATGTAAATTGTTACAGCCACTATGGAGAACAGTACAGAGCTTCCTTAAAAAACTAAAAATAGAATTACCATATGACCCAGCAATCCCACTACTGGGCATATACCCAGAGAAAACCATAATTCAAAAAGACACATGCACCCCAATGTTCATTGCAGCACTATTTACAATAGCCAGGTCATGGAAACAACCTAAATGCCCATCGACAGACAAATGGATACAGGAGATGTGGTACATATGTATAATGGAATATTACTCATCCATAAAAAGGAATGAAATTGGGTCATTTGTAGAGACATGGTTGGATCTAGAGACTGTCATACAGAGTGAAGTAAGTCAGAAAGAGAAAAACAAATATCGTATACTAACACATATGTGTGGAATCTAGAAAAATGGTACAGATGAAGCGGTTTGCAGGGCAGAAATAGAGGCACAGATATAGAGGACAAACGTATGGACACCAATGGGGGAAAGTGGCGGTGCGGAGTGGTGGTGTCATGAATTGGGAGATTGGGATTGACATGTATACACTAATATGTATAAAATGGATAACTAATAAGGTTCTGCTGTATAAAAAAATAAATTAAATTAAATTAAAAAAAACTGGTCCATTTAGGCCCATTGCTCTAATATTCCATGTAGTTTAATATTTGGTTAGATTTTTACATGTTAAACATATATTATTACTACTAGATACATTAGATAAGCCATCACTGGTTGATTAACCTCCTCTGGATGCTTCACACTTCTGCTGTGGTCTTATTTGAATGTGAAACACCTAAGCAGTGAACTAAGTTCTTACTTTAATGTATACTTAAATGAAAAAGACAACCAGAAATAACATTTTTATTCCTTTTCTGATACTTTCCAGACTGTGTTACTAAGATATCTTTTTCAAAGCCAGTCCACTGAGTACTTGGTAAAACAGAGTGAGCGAAGACACGGTTGCTAGGGCAAGACAAGTTATACCAGGTATCAGTTATGATGGAAATAATAAGAGAAGCTATTTCCCCTCAGCCTCTTAATGCATGTTTTGGGAAAAAAAGTAAAGTAAATTCTTGAAAATATTTTTATAAGAAGATTTTATTGGCCCACAAATATAATAAAACATTTTCAGTCAATAAATAAATATAAATATATACATACACACATATATACACAAATATACACATTAGTGTGCATATATATAAATACACAAATATAAAATTTATTTAACATATAAACACACTTCTAAAATTTTAATCATTTATACTGTCCCCCTTTCACTTTAAAAATTATCTAGATGTGAAAATTAACTGATTTATAATTAAACATGGAATTGTATTCTATGAGATGTATATTTTACTACATTTTCTCTGTATCTAAATAAAAACTAAAGACATCCTAATCAAGTCAATAAGTGGTAACTGGATACATTAGATGGCTTATATGGAACAACAACAAAAGTACATATTCTTCAGTCTGTAGAATTTCTGAGCCCAAAGTAATTCACAGTTATTTTAGTTTTTTATATTATATTATTTGAAATGGATGTTTTCTTATTCTCTGTCACTAGCAGAAACATAAATTTACTGAATTACAATGAGAATCTGTAAATTATTAGATTTGGTCTTAATCTGAAATAGGGAAAATTTAGAGATGAAATGATAAGAGGGAAAATTAAATGAGGAGCCAATTCAGTGATTCTAGGAATTAAGATCAGAGATAAAAGTAATAAAGGATGGTGGCTACATCTGCTATGAGAAATGGAAAACCTACTTCCTTAACTCATGCTGGTTTGGAGCACAAATTTACACTACATTGTAGAAATATTCAAGTGAAGAAATAATTTTTCCCCTAGGCTTTGGATTCTGATGGAACATTTAGTATACATATACTCAAAACAACTTTGGACTGGAGGAAAAAAATCAAATCCATGTACATAAGTGGACAAACATTTCAATATGATCAATACAAATATACCCTATATATTCAGCCTAGACATCGTAAGGTAGAAGAAAAATAAGTCTAATTATAAATTGAATTTTGAAGTAATTGGGAGAATGGGCTCAAGAGTGAAAAAATTAAAGAAGAAAAAATGACACGTATTATGTGTGTAAATGAATTATGAAAAGATTCCCCCAAGCAATAAGCATGTCCTTTGCCCAGATCTTAGTTTCTAATACCATTTTCCAATAAAGGGAAATAGGATACCTTGGAGAAATAACTGTTTCTAAGGTTTGTACAGGAAATATACAAGATGAGCCTGAAGTATCTTATATTGCCAGCAAAAAAGTGCAAAACAAATAAATATAGAAACTAACAAAACAAAACACACACACACACATACCACCACTACCACCACCATCAACAACAACAACAAAGGTGCTACTGAACGCAGGTTCAGCTGCTCACCACTCAAAAGCCAGTTCTTGAGAGACAACTGTTTGTTGGAAAAGGAAAAGTTGCTTTATTCAGGAGCCAGCAACCAGGGGGAGAAGGCAGACTCATGTGCTAGAACCAAATCCAAAGACTCTGCTTAGCCATGAAAGCTTTTAAAAGGAAAAAGGGGAAGCTAGTCTCAGATAAACATCTGGGGATGGGTCAGAGTCTTCAACTTTCACTGTGTGCAGACTCAGTGACTCCTTGTGATCTTTCTTTAGATGCTATCTTGTTCACACAGTTTGCTCACAGAACAGGGAAGCTGAGGAAACAAATCTAGTCATCCATTAATTCTTTAGTCTTCATTTCTACTTCTTTAATCTAAGAGGTCAACAGGTTAGGCAAGGCATCGTGTGATCAAAAGATTTGAAAGGTGTGCTTGGTCTGGAGGTTAGTGAAGCATAGGGACACCTGTTGTAAAGGTTAAGTTAAAATATAGCTGCTTAAGGACTTCCCTGGTGACACAGTGGTTAAGAATCTGCCTGCCAATGCAGTGGACATGGGTTCGATCCCTGGTCCGGGAAGATCTCACATGCCGTGGAGCAGCTAAGCCTGTGCGCCACAACTACTGAGCCTGTGCTCTAGAGTTTGCGAGCCACAACTACTGAAGCCCGCCTGCATAGAGCCCGTGCTCTGCAACAAGAGAAGTCACCACAATTAGAGGTCTTCTTGTCGCCACTAGAGAAAGCCTGTGCACAGCAACAAAGACCCAATGCAGGCAAAAATAAATAAATTCATTTAAAAAAAAATGTTGTCTTTGTTGTAGGTTTACAGTATCTTGTTCAATTATACCCATACATATATGTATTTGTCCTTGGTTTCATTAAAAAATTATGTATATAGCTGCTCAAGTGACAAGACAAAGGGTCTCCTGCAAAGAGCTGCTCTCTGCAAAAAGCTGCTTCCTGCAAAGAGCTGCTTACAAATCTCCACTGTCAGACATCATTCCATTTTTATGGGATTCGGGGCAAAAGTCTGTCCTCTGTAACTGCTTTATGCTAAGAAGGGGCGTTGAGGTCTTAAAGTGGACGATGTTGACATGGCTCTGTAGCATCCCTTTGCTGATAATTTTAGTTGCTTGCTTACATATACAGGCAGAATAAGCCACAATTATGTTGATACCCACCTGGGTACAGAAATTATGAGCAATAGTGTTAATCTCATTCTCTTTAGGTCCGTTCTTGGAATTGTGCTAGCCATAGATTCGGAACTGCTCAAGATGGAGAAGCTTATTTCATGCTACAATCTGGTCATCATGCAGTTAGTTTTCTTCCCTCTGGTGGCAGTTATAGTATCCATAAAACAACTCAGGAATGTGCATCAGACACTGTTATCTATGTCCTTTAGGGAGAAACTAAAGATTCTGTGACTCTGCTGTCCTAATCATTAACTGTTTGAGCCTGCACTTTTATAACTCAGGGGAGGCCTGTGAGACTTCAGCATTTCTATAAACAAGAGGCAGGGGACATGGAGGGGCCTTTGTACTTGGGAGTGCCCCACAGGGTGCAGTTCAAAGGGGGTGTGTCAAAGAAACAACTAGATTCAAATGAAAGCTGGAAAAATTTAAGCAAAAAATAATAATAAAGTAGCATTTGATTATAATCTAAATGATAAAATAAATACCCAGGAATCCAAACTGATAAAAACAATGCATGAATAAATAAAGAAAAAGCCTGGACAAAATTCTCATTCTGAAGAACTCTGTATAATTTATGAAGATAATTTGTCCTAGAAGAGATAGAAAAAACTCCCACTTAAGCAGTTTGATCTTCACAATGACTTTCCTGCAAAGAGTACACAGTATGCAAGGAGGGTGAAGGAAAATTTTACAACGTTACACAGAAATCTGACAAACACTACCTCAGCCAGGTAATCAAGGTCATTAACAGTGATGAGTCATGCTGTTTGCATGTATCCAGGTTATGATGTAATGAGAATTGCACTTTACCTCTGTGGTCTTCCTTTCAAAATCCTTTCCTAACCTCAGTCATTTAATCATGGAAAAAAAAAAATCAGACAAGCCCAAATTAAGGGACATTCTATAAAAATATTTGACCAGTATTCCTCAAAACTGTCAAGGTCATCAAAACAAGGAAAGTCTAGTAGTAGCCTGAGGGGACTAAATATAATGTGGTAACAACAACAACAGCAAAAAAGAGCATTAGGCAAAATCTTAGAATATATAAAGATATAGGTGGGTTAACAATAATATGTCAAAATTGGTTTTATTTGTACTCTTATTTATGACAAATGTATTATACTGATGTAAGATGTTGACAATAGAGAGTACTAGGTGTGGGATATTTGAAAATTAACTCCCCATGTCTGTAAATCTGAAACTATTCTATAATTTTTAAATTACTTAAAATCGTTTTGAATATTACTTGAAAGAAACACAATATTTTTGTAGTATTTCAAATAGTTACAATTTCCCCCTATAACTGTATACACATGTATATATTTTTATCTTCCCTCTTTAAATGTATATATATTTGTATATATATTGACATACATCTGTAACATCAAAAATGGAATAATACTACATGCATAATGCTAGGTAAATAACATTTTATTTTTTAAATAGGCACCATTCTTTTTTGTATCTCAAATCTTCAGAGATGGTTTTTCTTTAAAACTACTATGTAGAAAATAGATAAACAACAAGGTCCTACAGATATCTTATTGAAGATATTGAACTATACTTAATATCTTATAATAAGACATAATGGAAAAGAAAATCTACTGTATTTTATTTATATCCTGATATATATTTTTAATATTTATATCATAATCAATCTTGCAATTGTTTACATGTCACAGATTAGCAGACAGATTTTCTCTTTCATAATCAACATAAAGTACTGATGCATATTACAATATTATAATTAATTAATTTGGATCAAACATTGTTCTTTTATTAAGAATTTATCAATACTAAACTCTTTAAGGTTTGTTTGCTTTGTTTTGTCTGATAATATATTTATTTATTTTATCACATTCTTAATTGGTTACTTGGGTAACTGTATAATTTTCATTTTAAGTTACTTTTCTCTATGATTCGAGGATACTGTTCCAATATCTTGCTCTCCTAGTTGCAGTTGCATATTGAATTGTCAGTCTAGTATTTATTCCTTTAAAAGCAAATTTTATTTCCTATCTTCTCTTGCCTTTGGTGTTTGTTTCATGACACTGTGTTGAGGTGGAAATTTATTCTAATTGTGGTTAATGGTGCTACTTGAATCTGAATATTCAAATCTTCAATAAGTTTGGAAATTTTCCAGGCATTTTTTTCTTTGAGTATTTCCTTTTCTTCCCCTCTCATCTTGTCTCTTCTAGAATTCCTATTAAGTTGATTGTAAATCTTTTCCTTTTAGCTTTTATATCATTTGACTTTTCTTTCATATTACTATTTTTTTGTTTGCCTGCATCCATTATCAACATTCTTTGGCTTTCTCATCCTCTCACTATTTTCTTTAGGTGCTGTTTAAACTACTGAGTTTTTCATTTAAATCACCATAGTTTTCATTTCTTCATTCTTTTACAACTCTGCATGGACCTTGGTCATAGTATTTCTTTTTCTCTTCAGTTTTTTATTTCTCTCTCTCATTTCTTCAAACATATGAAATACAAAGATATTGTTTTATCTAAATATAATCTGTACTTGAAAATATGTTGGTTAATGAATTTCCAAAAAATGGGGGACTTTACTCCTTATTTTAAAAATTTTAAAAATGTGATATATTTCAAACACACATAGTAACAGTGATATATATTTGTTATTGATGGTATCATTTAACTTGTCCCTTTCTCTCCTGTCCTTCACACTCCTTTGACCTCACTTTTGACTTTTCACCTCTCTCCTTTGACTCCGTTGACCTCACTTTTCTCACCTTGATCAATACAGATAATCTTTCAGAAATGTTTCCTCAGGGTGATATTTTGTACTTCTAGAAGAAAAGGGTTTTATTTATTTATTTATTTTAGATGTTTCCGGAGCTCAAGTAATCTGAATAACACAACACTTTTTATGACCTTGTGGACTATTGGGAATTGTGATTGATTAGTCATCCACAACTTAGAGACAACAAAAATTTCCTCCCAAGCTTACCAATTGTTCTCATATCTACACACCAACATCTCCTCCTCTTTTTCTGCTCCTTTGAGAATTGAGTATTTGTTGGTGATTTCTAGCCTCTACTTCTTATAGCCATGTCAGTTCTCACTGCCCCCCTCCCTTTTTTTCCCTCCACTCAGTCCATATAGTGATGATTTAGGACTGTCCATTAGTTGCTGGTGGCTTGGCAACATCCATTTATATTTTGTGGTTCATAGGCATATCTTATATTTTTTTGTTGAAGATCCATGTGTTGATCCATGTGGTTTTTTGTTGTCTTTCCTAATTGTTTACTCTCTTGTTTGTAAGATATGATGAAACTCAGGACCTAGACTACTGCCCCAAATTCTGCTAAATCTGAACTCATTCCATTATTCAAAAAGTATACTTTCAAACATATAAAAAAGGTGCTAGTATAGTGTAAAGACCTTCCAAATATCCTTTATCCAGATTCACCTATTGGTAACTTTATGCCCAATTGTTTTATAATTCTATGTATTATCTCTCATTCATCATCTATCTCTCTATGTATCATCTCTTTATTACCTATCCAGTTTTTTTCTGAACCATTTGAGGGTATGTCATATATACATCATATCCTACATGCTACACTATTCAACAACTTTGAAGAAAATCTCAGAGACAAAAAAGAAACAGTTTTCAATGAAATGCTGCATCACCAACTTTTGTAAGAGTATAGAAAATGTTATTTCCATAAATAATGATTCTAAGTTGAAACATGACTCAGTAGGTCAGAATATGAATGGGAAGTATAAAATAATTTTTTTTGTGAATAATATGTTAACATTTAATTAGCAGCAGGTTTTTTGTATTACTGGTTTATAAGAATTGTGGTCATCTCACAACAGATAATATCTATTTGATAAAATACAAGTATTTATAGTATTCAACACTGTGGGGTTTTTTTTTTTGTTGTTGTTAATTTTGTTTTTTTTCCGTACACGGGCCTCTCACTCTTGTGGCCTCTCCCGTTGCGGAGCACAGGCTCTGGATGCGCAGGCTCAGCAGCCATGGCTCACGGGCCCAGCGACTCCACAGCATGTGGGATCTTCCTGGACCGAGGCATGAACCCGTTCCCCTGCATCGGCAGGCGGACCCTCAACAACTGCGCCGCCAGGGAAGCCCTCAACACTGTTTTTATCTTTGCCTGAGACACACAGCTTTCTTTGAGACCTTCCCTTACTGCTGATGGTGGCATGCAAGTTTGACTGCCTTGCTCCTGCCCTCTCCAGTTTCCTAAAACAGTAGAAAATTGCTCTAAGTTGTTTTTGCTTGTGGTTGTTTCTTCTTAGGCTCCTGCTTGCTTGTGCCTATCTCATCTGATCATATACATGCTCCTTTGATAATGTAACATTCATTAGGGATTTTATCATGCAGTGTCCCAAAGCCAAAAAGCAGGCTACTACTGCCTTGGCACTCACAACTCTATATTTATGCATTCATCTTTTACTCCACATCACAAACACCACTGGAAAAAAAAAATAAAGTTTTTTGTATTCTTATAACTTTAAACATTTTGCCCAAGGGAAATTTCATTCCTTCTCCCTACTTCTGCTACTACCTCTGTGATAACATCCATTAAAATTTGTATCTCACATTTTCCATATTTCCTAGACTGAAGGATGTCTCTCTAACCTGCTATGCTCAACTTGCCTGAAGTCTATACAGTTAGAAAGAATTGAAATAGTGAAAAGGATAGTGGAATTAGACTCAGACACAATGCTTTTAATTATCTGTCTTTATGGTACCATGCATCTAAAATCTTAATTAACTAAACGAATTTTCTTACAAGAAAGGGAAATATTAATACTTGATTTGCTTCATCTGCTGAATCAATTAGAGTTTAAATGAGATAACTTATGAAAGTGCATTTGACCTGCAAAGTACAAGACACCAGGTATTAATGTTGTTAGTGTCTCCTGTGACTGATGCTGCAAGTCGGTTTAACTTTAACTCCCTTCTCTTCTTCATATTTCTATGGAATAAACAGTAGGTGTAAAACATTTCTTTGAGCCGGCCCATCCATTTCTTCTGACACTGCCCTAATATAAGCATGTATCTCTTGCCAAGTCTGAGTGAATATTTTTCTAATTTGTCTATTTCTTAGATATCACATTCTTCCCAATTTATTTTTCATGCACCTACCAATTATCTATGTCTACCTCTAATTTTTAATTCATAAATGCCAATGGCTCCTCATTTCAGATTACTTTATACTGACTAGTCTTTAATTCCCACATTAGACTCCAAGCAACGTTCAACTACATTCAACTTGCAATACCCATATACTTTAAATACCTCAGAGCTTTTGTTTCTCTTATTCCATCTGCCTGAAATATTTTTTACTTTGAAATTCTACATATTTGTAAAAATTTATATAACATACTACTTTCTCTTTAAAACATTGCCTTAAATAGCCAATAAAATTAATCCATAATGTCTTCCTTATATTTTAAAATAATGTGTACATCTTTTGTAAGTATCACATTGGTTCTTGTGTTAATGTTTATTGCTTATCTTCAGCCAACAAATTGAAAACCACAAGATAAAATTGAGATTTTACCTTGTATTGTCTCCCCTCATAGTCTGCATCAGTAAACTTTTCATTAATAAACATTCTTCTATATATATCTTCTATATTATACCCATACCATACATATTATACCTTTTGGATACACATTCCTTTATTTAAGTCTAAGACATAAGTTGCTTTTAAAGATTGTGTTGTGTTTCTGTCAGAATATATCCTTTAGACTAAAACCCAAATTTTATATATTTAAGCTTATTTAAGTGCTGTTTTATATGGTCTGTGAGCTAAGAATGGTGTTTTCATTTTTAAATAATTGAAAAAATCAAAAGGAGAATGTTTCATGGCACTAGAAAACTATATGAAATTAAAATCTCAGTGGCCACAAATAAAGTAGTATTGAAATACAGCCACATCTGTTCATTTATGTTTTGTCTATGGCTACTTCATGCCTAAATGCAGAGCTGAATAGTTGCTACAGAGACTGAAAGGCTGAGAGACCAAAAATATTTACTCTTTGGACTTTTATGGAAGGTTTGCCAGCCGCTATCCTAGATGATTCACACTGTGTAAACAAAGTAAATACTCACTTATACTAAACACTATAGGGAGCTAATTTATTGATGTTCACAAGAAGGAAAATACATCTGTGGCACCAGTCAGCCAGTCCTGCCTGCCTATACTCCTCCCTATGTGCATACTTGGTCTCAGCATACAATATCTTCCCAGATCTGGCCATTTTCCTCTTTGATTGATAGGGCTGATGCTGGATACTATGTTAATTACTCCCTCTGAACCCCAGCATGGATCTGTGAGTTTTACACATTGGACTGCAGGGAGAGCTGAAGAAATAGGTATGAGGTTCAGAATACCACAAGTTAATGGATTTATGATAATGTAAAATGTGCTGTATAAGTTTATAAGAACACAGAAAACTTAAAGTACCTTACTTCCAAATGTTATCCATTCAGCACACATACACAGTTTCTCATTAGTCTTTCTCTTCCAGTGATGAGACATGAGAAGTAGAGAATTATCTTTTATTTACTATACAATGGGAAAAGGAGGGGGTCTAGTTACAACTTACTCCATGAAAGTGTCATAGACAGACTACTATAAGTCATAACATATTCTAAGTAATATTGACTCAAATATATCTTTCAACTCATTATTTATTTTTAATGAAATTTTTCACACTGTGTGAAACTCTAAACACTTAAACCTTATTCTGAATTTTTTTTAAAGGGGAGAAATACAATTAGCATCATCTTATTTAAAAAAAAGAAAAAAAAAAACAAGTGGACAGACTACTACAAATTCTATATTTTTAACTCCAACCTCTACAGCTAAGTAATGAGAAATAAAAATCAAAACATAACATCTGCTTTTTTCTATAGGAATATATATATGCATAATTTTATATATAAATTTAATTGCATATGTATTTTTCTCAATCAAAGCAGAGTTTTATTTTTTTTAATGGAATCATATAAATATATTACTACAGAAACATTCAGAGGCTATGAAGTGTACTCTGGAACTTGACTTTTTCTTTAATCCATGGAACTTGACTTTGATATTTAAAGTATACAAATAAATTATATAAATATGTGTATATATGTATATATAGATAGATAGATATTATATATATATAAAATCACTCACTAAGATTTTAATGACTGTAACATCTCTGCATAATTAAAACTTGATAATAATGATTTGTGGACTGGGTCAACCTCAATGGAATACAAGTCAGTATGTTGGAGGTGCTGTATAATCATGCATTGAGGCATGCTGGAGAGAAGATTAATTGTCTCCACGTTAGAAAGAATTCATTGGAGGAGAGAATTCTAAGTCTTCCATATTGGAGAATAAATATTTTCTGAAGACTACTATATTTCAAATTCATTAACAGAGAAAAGGAGTGGTACAATGGAAAAATTGAACTAAGACTTTTCAGGGAACTAGAAATTTAATCCAACAGCTGATTAAAAGAAGAAAGAAGTATTCATGCCATACTAAGTTGCCATCTTCAATGGTTTCAAATTGCAATACCTTCTTTTTTGTGTATCTACCTCGAGAGAGTCTTTAACAAATCTTAATCAGCCTCCCAAATTTACTGGCAGCTCAGCCTCACTAATTTGAAGCCACTGTGTGACTTGCAATCACTTATAGCAAATTCTTAGTAATCTGCTATTAAGGATTTCTGAATCCTATATAAGCAGATGAAAATTCAATGTGCCAGACTGAAAATATGACCCTAGCTGAAGGGCAATTCATGAACAAGAAGACTGACATTACACTGGCAAATGCTGTAAATGAACTTACATTTCACACACTTCCCATGCAGCCAAACATTAAACATTCATTACTTAGCAGATAAGTTAAAGGCATAATTAATCTTTGAACTAATGGACTAATGAGAGATGGGCAACCACATCAGTTCATATGAGAATCATACTTCATTTTCAATCCTAACTTTGGCTTCAGTGGATTCAAGATATTTCTCCTTAAATGGCAATCATTTAAAATATATAATTTTCTATGCTTTCTAATACAAATATGCATTGGAGTTTGCCTGCATAATAAAGTTATTCAAGCAGCACTTTTTTCCCCCTTTAGAAAGACAAAAATAATACTATATGAAATATTTCTAGTCTTTCTTGTTCTGTTGTTTCCTCATATTGCTTCACAGGACAGAAAGTTTTAAATATGCTAGAAAGAGCACAAAGAAGGTTTATAGAATATTTTCTTAGTATAATGGAGAAAGCACACAGGCATAGGAGAGGATCTCAAAATTTAATGTGCGTAAGAATCATCTGGAAAGCTTGTTAAAACACACACTTTTGGGGCCCAAACACCACAGATTCTGATTCAAGTGGTTAGAGGTGAGGCCTGAAATTTCTCATTTCTAACAACCTCCCAGATAATGATGAGCTGGCCCATGAGCTGTGTTATGAGTAGCTTTGAAACTCATTGTTCTACTCACATGCTTTGTAAGTCTAAGAAAGTTGCTGAACCCCTGACAGCCTCAAAGATTTCCTCATTTGTTTAAAAAGAGGTAACAGCATGGGTCTTAGATGGTAACTAAAATGAGGTGGGCATTTAAAAATGTTGGCTTTCTTTCTTTCCTCTCCTTCCTTCTCTTCCTTCCTTCCTCCCTTCCTCCCTCCTTCTCTACTTCTCTCCCTCTTTCTCTTTCTATTTTTAAAAATTCTGATCAGTTTGTTAGAAGACCTATGAGAATATTGGTGTGTTTATTAATAACAAGAACTGAGTGGTATAAAGAGCCTGATGTGAAAATCTATAGCCCTGGACTTACACACAGCTGAGGTAAGAGGGTTCCTGAATTCCCTGTTCTGTCTACTGAGCTACAGCTTGAAAAGCTTTGGCTCTGTATTTGATGTTCAGTGATGGTTCTTCCAACTTAAGCATTCTATGAAGGGGACTAGAATTAATTTTCCTAGAATATAATGACATTCTCATCCTTAAAAATAACATGAGAGGTGAAACAAAATAATGAACAAGAACAACGGTTCCATTCTGCTCTAGGTGCTAGGCCAAATGCAATTTCTAGATTTAGAGGACAAAAGCACCTAAGAAATAGGGCATGGCCTGGGTAACAGAAATCTGTAAAGATTTGCCTGGACCAGCACCTGGCACACAGTGTTAGGTAACTTTAGACCTGTGATCTCAAACACAGATATACTTTCCCCTGAGTTAGTGACTGCAACAGGAAAGTGAGGCACAACAGAAAGACTTGAGTGTGTATCTTCTCTGTCAATTAATATTTGTGTTTGTCCTTGAGAAAATATATAAATTTCTTTTTAATCTGTTCTCTCACCTCATATCACAATTATATCATTCATGTTTTATTTATTATCAATATCCTTATTGCCGGCTCCAATGCCCCTGTGCAAATATCCTAATCTATTTAACATAATTAATTATAGAATAGGCCTTTTAAAATATATATTAGAGCTTTGTATGCATGGATTTTTACTTTACATGAATGTTATCTGCCTAAAATTCCACTCTGTTTCTTAAAAACATTTGTTGAATTGTTTTTAGATCTCTTCACATCACCATGGATCTAACTGCAACATAACATTCTATAGCATACATCCTCCATATTTTACTTAATCTGGCCCTAATGATGATCCACCAACTGCCTCCAAATTCCCATTTCTACAAACAAAACTGCAATAAACATCTTCGTAAATGCTTCTTTTTGGACCTCTATGCACGGGTGAAATTATTGGATCACGGAGTGTCAGTACATTTAATTTGATTCTGGACTGCCATATTCACTGGATACACCAGCCTCCCAATCTGCATGAGGGCTCCTCTATGCCTACAGCCCCACCAACTGGTGATGTGCAACTTTTCATTCAAGGCCCATCTGATAAGTACAATGTGATACTTCATTATTATTTTAATTTACTTGATTCTAATTACCAATGAGTTTGAACATCTTTTCATGTGCCTCAAGGCCCTTTGGGGTTTCTCTCTTTTAATTACCTGTTCATTCACAGGTCACATTGTGGAAGAACTTGTGGGATGGGAGATATTATTGAGGCCATCTTTGGAAGATAAATATAATATTCTGCTGAATTATTCATGTTTCCCCACAGATATTTTCTCTCTCTTTCTCTTTCTCAGCTTCATTATAAGCCAAAATGTAATGCATGCATTTGTCTATTACTGGTTTTGTAATCCTTACTAACTGGTAGGCAAACTCCTCACCTTTTAATTAAGTTCTCCTTTTCAAAATTTGAAATAAAATGCTTTTTACAATATTAATTCATCTTATAAAAGTATAAAATTATTAATTTTGTTTCAGAACTGCTTGTATGTTTATTATTCAAAGAAGTCTTCTGTATTATTTAAAAGTTTTTATTATTATTTAAAAAGTTTTTGTTGCTATTACAAATATCTTTATTTTCAATTGGGTTTGTTTGTTACAATTTATTTTTAAAAACATATCTTTTATCTGTAAACTAAAATCTTGTATGTGTTAATGATTTGTTGATTCTATTTTGTTTTTCTAGAAGATAAGCACATTAAATAAAAATAATGGCAGCTTTTTTTCTTTTTCAATTCTGACGTTTATTTCATTTTTTTTTCTTAAAGAAAGACCATATACTAAGTCAAAGTGATGATAGTAGGTGCCATTCTATTGTTCTAATCCTAAGATTTGTTCTCATGTACACCATTCGTTAAGTGCATAAAAGTTAACAAGAAAGTTTCCCTCAAAATAATGTCAGCACATGGCTGAATAAGATGTCCCTCATTATGTCCCATCAACAACAATTTGGCATCCATCTACAGAAAAAGTGCCTGTGTGGGAGCTGTGGGATCCAGTAATGCACACCAAGGGACCCAGGAGAAATCTTGCAAACTCATTGGACAACAGGCATTCAGAACTTGGTACCAGCTGTTGACCCTGCAGTAGACCATGAACCAACCCCAAGTCCTCTTGGCTACAGTCTTGGAGCCCCTGCAGAACACTGACAATCACCACATACATAAGTGCCTTTGTGGAAGTCCAGGTTTCCAGCAGAGAAGTTCCAGCACATCATTACAGCAAAACAAACAAACAAATCTTAGACTGAACCTTAGATTGGATGTACTGGAGAGGATACGAAGAACAATTTGACTTTACCTAAATTATCTCTTCCTCAAGACAGCACGTCTCAATGCCAGCAGAGACCTTCTTAGTCCAAAAATTTTCCCATAGAGGAAAATAGAGCATGTGAGTGAGGACCTGGCTTCCCCAGCTGTTTGGGTCCTTGTCAAAGAGTAACCATTTCTCCCTCCCCACCCAGGGAACTAAGTCATGACCTGAATAACTCAGAAGTGGGAAGAGTCTGGAAGAGCCACAGATAAGATTCTTGGAAGCACTAAAGGGATATGGATCCTACTGTGTTGCAGACTCCATCAAGAAGCTTATGCAGGAACTGCTGGTGTTGCCTCACCTGTGAATCCCCCAAATAACACATGGATGCCCCTGGTGCTCTGCACATTTCACTCACACACACACACCTATCACGTGGCCCTACACTCTCCATGCTCCTGACAATGATGACAGCAAGCTATGGCAGACAGCTGGTGAGCATACTCAGAAATATGGCCCAAATCTGCAGACCAGAGAGAGATCACAAATTTAACCTTTAGCTCTGCCTTTGGAAAGCAAAAGAAAGACTGTCAACACCTGGCCCAGTGTGCTGCAAGATCAAGAGAAGGCATACAACCTTAACAATTCTTCCACAAAAGAGAACAAGAAGTATAAAACTGACATGTCCATAGAAGGTCTAAGAAAGCCTTACAATACCTAGTAGGACTAACAGAAGGTATTTCTCTTCCAAAGACAATTAGTAAAACTGGAGAAGTGAGTGCTACTTCTGATGCAAAGGGTGCAATGGAAGACTTCGAGGAACATGAAAAATAAGGAAACAAGACACTACCAAAATATCACAATAATCTTTCAGTAACTGACCCAAAATACATGGAACTCTGTGATTTACCTGGTAAAGAATCCAAATAGCTGGTTTAAAGAAACTTAAAGAGCTACAAGAAAACACAGAAAGACAATTTACAAAATCAGGAAAACAATATATAAATAAAACGAAAAGTTTAACAAAGAGGTAGAAATCATAAAAAAGGATCAAACAGAAATTCTGGAGCTGAAGAATACAATAAGTTAAATGAAAAATGCAGTAGAAAGCACCAACTACAGACTTGAATGAGCATAAGACTCTGTGAATCAGAAAACAGAAATTTGAAATTATCCAGTCAGAGAAGAACAAAGGAAAAAGAATAAAAATGAGTGAAGAAATCCTATGTGATCTCTGGAATACCATCAAAAGAATCAATCTGTGAATTATTGGAATCCAGAAGAGAAGAGAGGGAGAAGATGGTAGAAACCTTATGTAACAGCTGAAGACTTCCCACATATGGAGAGAGATGTGGATTTCCAAGTTCATTAAGTTCATACTTTACAAAAATAATTCAATTTAAAGAGATCTTCTCCAAGACATACAATAAAAAATTTATATATCAAAAATAAAAGAGAATCTTAAAAACAGCAAGAGAAAAGAAGCTTATTAACTTACAAGTGACCCCTCCCCCCATAAAGCTATCATTGGATTTCTCAGCCATAACCTTACAGGGTAGCAGGAGAAAGTGGGATGATATATACAAAGAGCTAAAAAAGTGGGGTGGGAGGAAACCCTGACAATCAAAACTAGTCTATCTGGTTGATTATCCTTAATAAAATAAAGATTTTTCCAGACAAATAAAAGCTCAGGGATTTCATCAACCCTAGGCCTACCCTAAGAGAAATACTGAAAATAATTCTTCAAGCTGAAATGAAAGGACTCTAATTGGTAACATGAAAATGTATGAAAATAAATAACACACTGGTAAAGGTAAATACAGAGTCAAACTCAGAATACTCCAATGCTGTAACATGGTGATATATTAACAACTTAACTCTATTAAAATTTAAAGACAATGAGTATTAAAAATAACTATACCCAAAATCATTTGTTAATGAATGCACAATATAAAAAGAGGAAAACTGTGATATCAAAATCAAAAATGGGGGGAGTAAAAGGGTAGAGTTTCTGTATCCAATTTAAGTTCAGTTGTTAGTGTAAAATAGACCATTATATCTATAAGTTGATTTATGTAAGTCTCATGATAATCACAATGCAAAAGCCTACAGTAAATACACAAAAGATAAAGAATACCGATTCAAAGCATACCACTGTGGAAAATAATCAATTCACAAAGGAGGGCAGCAACAGAGGGAGAAAATAAAAGGGAACCACAAAACAGCCAGAAAATAACTGAGACTGTATTAGTAAGTCTCAACCTATCAATTATTACTCATTGTAAATGGATTAAATTCTCCAATCAAATAGAGATGGATGGATTAAAATAAAAGACCCAATATGTGCTGCCTACAAGAGACTCATATAAGCTATGTATGTAGGGACATACATGGACTCAAAGAGACAGGATGGAAAAAGATACCCCATGCAATCAGAAACCAAAAGAGAGTAGCGGTAACCATACTTATATCAGACAAAATTGACTTTAACTCAAAAAGGTAACAACAGACAAAGAAGGTTATTATATAATGATAAAGGGGTCAATTTATTAAGAGGATATAATAATCACAAATATATACATATATATATACATATATATATATATATATATATACACCCACACTTCAGAGCACTTAAATATATTAAGCAAATATGACAGATCTGAAGAGAGAAATAAACAATACAAAAATCACAAATGGCATTGAGGAAAATGAATAATAGTATACAAAAGAATAAAACTGAACCCCTACCTTAAAAAATCCTATAAAATCATCACAATGAAGAGTGGCTCCCACTTGCCACAACTAGAGAAAGCCCTTGCACAGAAATGGAGACCCAACACAGCCAAAAATAAATAAATAAATAAATTTAAAAATAGCCTATATAATCAAAAAACGTAACATAAGAATTCAAACTATAAAACTCCTAGAAGAAAACATATGGAAAAAAATCCTTGACATTTGGAGTCTTGGCAATGATTCCTTGCCTATGACACCAAAAGCACAAATGAACAAAAAAAAAAATCCAAAGATTAATAAGTGGTACTAAATCAAACTAAAAAGCTTCTGCACAGCAAAGGTAACAATTAACAAAACAAAATGACAACGTACAGAATGGGATAAATTATTTGTAAAACATATATTTGATAAGGGTTAACATTTAAAATATACAAGGGCCTCATACAACTCAATATCAAAAAAAACACACGTTGCAATTTAACAAATGGGCAGAGGAATGGACTTTTCCCAAAGCATACATAAAAATGGGAATCACGTATCTGAAAAGATGCTCAATAACAGTTATCTTCAGGGAAATGCAATTCAAAACCACAATGAGATATTACCTCACACCTGTTATAATGGTTATTATCAAAAAGACAAGAAATAACAAGTGTTGGCAAGGACGTGGAGAAAAAGGAACCCCTGTGCACTGTTTGTGGGACTGTAAACTGGTACAGCCACTATGGAAAATGGTATGAATGTTCCTCAAAAAATTAAAAATAGAGCTATCACATGACCCAACAATCCCACTTCTGGGCAAATATCCAAAGGAAATGCATCAATTATCTCAAAGAGATATCACACTCTTATGTTCACTGCAGCATTATTTCCAATAGCCAAGATATGGAAACAACCTGAGTGTCCATCTAAAGATGAATCTAAAAGAAGATACAGCTATATAATGGAATATTATTAAGCCATTAAAAATAATAAATCTGCCACTGTCACCAGCATGGGTGGATCCTGAGGGCACTATGCTAAGTGAAATAAGTCAGATATAGAAAGACAAATACTACAGTCTCACTTATATTAATAATCTAAAGAAGTTGAACTCATAGAAATAGAGTAGAATGGTGATTGTCAGGGCCTGGCGTGGCAGGGGGTCACTGAAATGGGGAGATGTTTAAACTATAAAAACTTGCAGTTACAGGATGAATAAATTCTGGGAATCTAATATACAGCACAGTGATTATTGTTAACAATACTGTATTACATAATTGGAAGTTGCTAAGAGAGTAGATCTTAAATGTTCTCACCCTAAAAAAAAACCAAAAAATGCAAAACAAGCAAACAAACAAACAAAAAAACCCTGGTGATTATGTGAAGTGATATAGGTATTAACTAATCCTACACTAGTAATTATTTTGCAGTATATAAGTGTACCAACTTACATAGTGTTATATGTTAATTATATCCCATTAAAGCTGGAAAAATGTTTCTTTCTTTCTGTTCTGCCAGTATTTATTTTTTAATCCTATATAATATTTAAATTTTATCAAAACTGTCATAATCATGAGGGAAGACATTTAGTATGCCAGGGCAATTAGATTAGAAATGTTGAAAAATGTAGGGTTTAATAAACCAATATTACATTATTTTCTGCATTATGAATATGAACTTCCAGGATTTATTTTATTTTATTAAATAAATAAATATTTATTTATTTGCAATGTTTCAAGATCTTGATATTATGTATTTATGTATTAGTTGTAAAATTAATTGACATTATTGTTTGATTTTGGTATAGCAGTTCCACATTTGAGATCTTTCTCATTATTTTTAATGAACGTCACTAGAGATTTGGAGTTGTTTTATTTATTTTAACACTCACACAGTTATATACAGTTATAGAAACTACTGTTTATATGCAAGTATCCACCCAACTATGTTAATAGACATTTTTATTTTATTACTTTTTGTGCAGATATTTTTAAATTAAAGAAAAAAATGGCAAATTTTAAATTGACCTTTTTATGACTGAGTCATCAACTCTGCCCTTGAACCTCCCTAAAGATAACCATTACCATGAATGTGAAGTAAATTATTTAAGTCAAATACTGCCTCAACATTATTTCAAAGTAGTTCTATTTACACTTCCAGCTCCTTTTTACTGGAATAGTTTGAAATTTATACCTCAATGTCCTATAATTTTGCTGGTCACCTTAAAATATTCAATATTCTCACATAAATCTAGAGAAAGATATTCTGTTTCTCCTACTTAATTCCAGCTTCATGGGAGTGCAGCCTGTGCAGTTGCATAGGACCCCATAAACAGAAGGGTCTTGTGGTTGGTCTAGTGTTCTCCTTTCACCTTCTTTATACTCTTAATAATTTTACTTTACTACTTTAACTTCACGTGTAACTGAAGTTCAATGTTGCATGTTTGTGAGCAGAGGAAGGTTAACAAATGGTCACAAGCTAATCACAGGAGCCCTTTAAAAGCAGAGTTTCCTCTGCCTGGGGACAAAGGAAAAGTGAGAGAGATTCAAAGCATGAGAATGACTGGATGGGCTACTGCAGTCTTTAAACATGCAGGAAGCCACATCAGAAGGAATGCAAGCAGGCACTAAGAGCAGAGTGGCCCCATGTGACAGCCATCAAGGAAAACTGAAACTCAGACTTACAGAGTTAAAGACCTGAATCCTTACAACACTCAAATGACCTTAGAAACTATTATTCTCCAGAACCTCCAGATAATAGCCCAGCCCAGCCAAGACCTTGACTTCAGCCTTGTGAAACTATGAACAGAGAACCAAGTCAAGCCTGCCTGGATTTCTCACATACAGAACTGAGATAATAAATGGGTATTTTTTAACCCACCACATTTATGGTAATAGAAAACTAATATTCAAACATCAAATTACAATAATAATATCATATAACCCAATACCTTTTATAAATCTTAGATTTAATCTTTTATATGAAAATGATCCTATAAGGGTTCTCTACTTTTAAGAACTCTATCTTTTTCAATTCTATTAACACTTTTCATTTCTTGCTATAATTTCAGATGGACATCACAGTTTGCCTGTCACTAGGAATTGATAGAGATTAAAATTTTGTGGTTAATTTTCAGATATTTTAGCAAGACATGCATGCATACATACATATATTCCATTTTTATTTATTATTAAAATATGTATTATATTAATGTTTAAGGGTAGAAAGGACTCTACCAGATACAAGATTTCTTTCTTATCTTGATTGTTTAAGCCTGAAGTTAGCTGAGGAAACACCAAGCATCGATCACCAATTTTGATATATTCTGCTTGAGCTAGCCTGTGGTCCCTGCTATGTGATATGCTCTAGTGAATGTAAATGTTAGTAATTTCATTGGCAACAATGTGAATTCACTTATGGACTTCAGTTTAACCCTCATCTCCACTAGCACTGGTTACAGCACACCTGGTTCTCCTCTCTGTTCCATGACTTAATGAGCTTGAAAGTATTAGTTTAAGCCCAGAGTTGTATCTCCCTGTAGGAATTGTGATGTCTACAGCTTAGCTAGCCTGCCCTTCTCATAGTTAGTGTCCTCCTTTTCAGAATCAGTCATGTTAATCTCTCTTCTTTCTTACACATATGAAATTGGCTCATGGTGGGCATCAACTGTGAATTGCAACCTGTTAGTCAATGTCCTGACATAGCAGAGCTCCAATCATTTTCTCTTCAAGGTGAAGAGGTTTACAGTATTTGCCAAAGGATCTTGTGAATTCCAAAAAAATTAATTTTTTATTTGCATGTTTTCAATACTAACTTGACTAGTACTTAATCAACCCAGTCCTGCTTACAGTACCCTCACATTGATTCTTCAAATTTTCTGGCCTGTTAGTGATTAGCACTCCTATTTTGTAATTCTGATATAGATGATTGTGTGTGTGTGTGTGTGTGTGTGTGTGTGTGTGTGTGTATGAGACAGAGAGAGAGAGAATGAGTTTGTGTATGTGTGATCATTTACTGGGTGTTTGAAAAAGGTTTATTTTAAATATGTAGCTTTTTAAGAGCTACATATTTATTTCTTTGCTGATTTTATTATCATTATTATTTTAAGATGTGCTTATCTAGGTATTAATCTATATATGACACATTACATCTAATACCAAATATTAAATTTTTTTGTTTTATACATTCATAGATGTAATCTTTTTTATTTGTTGTTTAAAAAAATAAAAATAAAAAATAATCTTGGCTTACTGTACTTAAAAAAATGTTCTTCTGAATTGAAGTATAGATTAAAATTAAATTTGCCTGAAGCCTGCATCTTATTGATATTTTAAAATGTCATTTAATATTGGTAAAACATACATAAAATAAATTGAGTAGCAAATATTTCATTCAGCAAAAAGTAACTCTAAATGAAACTGACTTTCTATAATAACAATCTAATATTAATATCTGATTATTTCAGGAAGGGGGAAAAGTGGGAAGGTTCTATAGACATTTTGAACATCTATTCCTAGTTTTCTTAGAGAGTGTATATTTTTATTGGATGTTCATATTCACTCTTTTTTGTTTGTTTGTTTATGTGGGCCTCCCACTGCCGTGGCCTCTCCCACCACGGAACACAGGGTCCGGATGCGCAGGCCCAGTGGCTATGGCTCATGGGCCCAGCCGCTCCGTGGCATGTGGGATCCTCCCAGGCTGGGGCATGAACCTGTGTCCCCTGCATCGGCAGGCGGACTCTCAACCACTGCGCCACCAGGGAAGCCCCATATTCACTCTTGAGTTATGAAAATTCCAACATGACTCCTTCTAAATATATATCTCCAAAATGATGTATTGCCTTTTGATACAAATTAAAATTATTTCTAATACTTTATATCCTAATTTCAGAAATTAGACAATAGTGTAACCTTCCTTGTAACCTTCCTTGTAACCTATGCAAGCCTATAAACCATGAAGATTTGGTGTTAACAGTGCGCAATCTCTTTTTATCTGGGTAAAAGAAAATATGTAACTATTTGGGTAAAAATCAAGAATGGAAGAATTTTGTGTATCAATGACATCTAATCAGGTAATTAGTCAACAAAACTTTTAAAAACTGATATGTAAATATGAAAATGGAATGACTAACAATGTGAGAATGCTCTGGAGAGGTATCAAAGGAGTGATTCTCTAAAGAATTCTTGAAGAATACTCTATGAGACAGAGATGATCTCTTTAGAGTAGACTGTATTTCCTGAGGAATTTGTTAGTGAGCTGCTTCTTGGAAGATGAGGATGATTAAGTTATGATAACAGTGTGTTCCTGCAAAGAGATGACATATATAAACATGGCCAAATGAGATTACTCTGGCTGTTATTAAGAAAAAGTGATTTGAATTACAAAGAGTTTATTATGAAAGCCTCATATAAAGGAGAAGAACAAAGTTTACCTGAAAAGGCAGCTTGGAACCTGAGTGTAGAGAATCTTGGTATGGAAGGTAGTTTTGAATTTCATCCTGCAGGTGATGTGGAAATAATGACAATCTTTAGAGTTCACTGACCTGATAAAATTAT
This sequence comes from Pseudorca crassidens, assembly GCF_039906515.1. Lineage (NCBI taxonomy): Eukaryota > Metazoa > Chordata > Mammalia > Artiodactyla > Delphinidae > Pseudorca > Pseudorca crassidens. The sequence goes on along the minus strand of NC_090309.1, from coordinate 21,894,672 downwards.
TTTATGATAGCATGTAAGACAGAATGCATATAAGTGTGTGTGTGTGTGTATATATATACACAAACAGCATGAAAGTTAGAGTATAATGTACACACAGAGGCAAGTATTCTGCTCTCTTGGTCTACTATTACCCTTAAAATAGTACCTGGCACTTGGTAGTTGCCATGAATACATGGTGAGGGCATGAATAAAGTAATGAAAATGGTTCATCACTAAATATAAACCCATTATTATTCTAAGAGTTGGCTACTGAAACAAACTTGTAGGATGGTAGCATGAAGAGCTCCACAGACTAACTCCACAGCAAAACAAGTGACACTAGCAAAAACTACAAAAATATTATTTAGAGTCTCTGGAAATTGTCCTTAGGGTATATAGCAAATAAACATTTATTCAAGAAAGTCTACCAACTCAGTAAAAATAGCTATAACCTTTGGCATTTGAGTACAACACTTACTCCCTCCCATCCCTTCAGCTCAGCTTAGCAGAAGCTCCAATATGGGTGGATGTGGCTAGAAATAGGGGGCTCCCTTTCCCCTTAGCTTCCAATTAAGGGCTGCCATATGTCACCATGAGGGACACAAACAGAAAAAATATTCGAAGAATTAATAACTGAAAAATTTCCTAATTGGTTGAAAAACATTATAACATAATTGAAATATACAAGAAACACAAAGAACTCCAGGTAAGATAAAGGCAAAAAGGTCGACATCCAGACACTTAATGGTTAAAAAGGCTGTAAGGTAAAGGTAAAGAGTATCTTGAAAGAAGAAAGTGAAAAACAACTCTCACATACAAGGGAAACAAGATCAACAGTTGACTTCGCATCAGAAACAAGGAAGAGATTTGGAGGCAGGATCAAGATGACAGAGTAAGTAGGTCTGAGTTGATCTCCTCCCACAGACACATCAAAATTACACTACATATAGAACAACTCTCTCTGAGACTGACCTAAAGAATAACAGAAAAGCTTTTCTACAGTTAAGGATATAAAGAGAAAAACACATCAAGATGAGTAAGAGGGGCAGATTTCTGATCTACTCAGGGCCCACAACCCTGCCATGGAAACCCACCACTGGAAGTGGGTATCACAACCTCAGAGGTCGTCCCTAAGGAGTGAGGGTGGTTTGAGCCCCACATTAGGCACCCCATCCCTGGGGACCAGCACCAACCAGGAAGATAAGCCCCCATAACCAGCTTTGAAAATGAGCAAGGCTTAAGTTCAGAAGAGCCAAAGATCTGTGGGGAACTGAGATCCCAATCTCAAAGGACTTGCACACAAACTCACTTGCTCTGAGTCCTACCACAGAAGTAGCAGATTGAAAAGTGTCTGGTGTTCTAGTCCAGACTACCAAGACCTCCTCAACACAGCCCCCAGTCCACAACAAGCTCCAGCTCCAGCCCTCCCACCAAGGCAGTGGCCCCCAGTGCACCATGGGAAAAGCCTCAGCCAGCACCCACTTAAGCAATTTTTAATAAGCAATTTTTAATCACAGATGAAATGATTTTCTATGTGGAAAATCTGAAAAACTCAGAATTTTTTCTAGAATTAATAAAGTTTATCAACTCTTAGGATGCAAAGTGGACATAAAAATTTCAATTTTATTCCTACCTACTAGCAATGAACAAATGGAATTAAAAAAAATAAATTTCATTTACCATAGCAATAAATAAAATTGAAATATTAGGTAAAACCCTAACAAAAATATGTTCAGGATCCGTATGTTGAAAACTATAAAACACAAATGAAAGTAATTAAACAACAAATAAATGAAGAGATATACCATGTTCTTAGACTGGAAGACTCAACATTGTTAGGAAATATATTATCCTCAATTAGATCTGTAGATTCAGTGCAATCCTAATTAAAATTCCAGGAAAATTTTTGTAGATATCTGAAGGCCAAGTGTAAAGTTTATATGGAAAGGCAAAGAAACCTGAATTGACAAAAATGACTTTAAAGCTGCGGAACAAATTTGGAAGATTCATACATTTCAATTTAAATGTTTACTTGAAAGCTACATTAATCAATACAGCCGTGGTATTGGTGAAAGGACAGATCCATAGACTAAGGGAATGGAATTAGACTACAAAATATTCCCCCAAATTTAGGCAACTGAATTTTTTAACAAAGTTATAAAGCAATACACTGGATGCCTCTCCTTACCCCCTTTTTTCTTTCCCATTTTCCCTCTGCCCCACCAAGTACCCCTCAACCCCCCATCTCACAAGTTATATTATTTATACCTGAATTGGTTTGGCATTCAGGCAGTGCAACGGGCTGTATTATCCCATAAGCAGATTCATCCTAGGCCCACCAGCTCCCAGGTATTTTGATGCCACATTTGATCATGGTCAGATTCTCCAGGGAGAGGCCTCAGGCAACAACTGACCAGTTCCCAGGGAGCCCCATGGGCATCAGCATCTGAGGCAGAAGAGCCCAGAGCTCCCAGCCTCCATCCACTTCTTCGGGACTTGGTGGTAGCCATCACCTCCATGCTGGGCTCTATGTAGGACTGTAGGCCACCTTGAAGTGAGTTGGGAGATACTAGCTTGGTGAAGAACCATGGCATGATGCCCACGAGATGACTGGGGTGAGGCAGTGGTCAACCACAAGGCCATGGATCTGGTGGAACTCGGCCAAATGTGAGGCATGCAGGGTCTCCTTCCAGAACACATGGTAGAAGGTGAGGTACTTTGCGAGCATGAAGGGCTTGCTCAGGCAGGGTGGCAGAGAGTGGCGGCTGACATGGTGTGCGTGCACATGCAGCGGACTTTCCCCACCTCCTTCTGCCCCCTGCAGTCCCATTTGTTCACCTGTGAGCCCTGGCCACTCTGAGAGTGGGTTGGCTTGACCTGTTGGACATAATCCATTAGGAGCTGCAAGGCTTCGGCTGGGTATCTCAGGAAGGTGTCATGCTGGTCGTGTCCTTGGTGCTGCTGGGACTAGAAGAGGGTGTCAAAAGTACCAGAAGGAGCACTCCAGGAGGTTGACCATTGCCATCCCCGTGAACCACAACTCCAGATAGATCTGCCAGACCTGGGTGTGGACTTGAGCAGGGCGTGCAGGTGTACGCTGTGGTGGAGGACAGGCTGGGGGCCCAGAAGTTGTAGGGCTTGAAGGGCAGCCCTGCTAGGAGCCACTGAAAATCATCCAGGGGCACAGTTCCACCTCCTGTTTGGATGCTGGTGCTGAAGATGCTGCCTTTTCTCACACAGCAGGTCTTCAGTCACTTCAGTCAGCAGCTTCCTCCTAAGTAAAATGATTTTAAATAAGGTAGCAACACTAAAAGTATTTTATTATGATAAAATCTAAAGCCACATAAAGATTGAGTCATTAATATTCTTGTGTCAATTTAGAGCATTAGTATATATATTTACTAAAACTCTTAAATAAACAATAGAAATTTGGGGAAATTATAATTGTTACTGATTTTCTATAGCAAGGTGACCCAAACACCAAATGAACAGGTTACATAATTGGAAATGTATATTTCACCTCACTGACAGTTAATAGGTTCTGTTGCTGCTTATTGAAGAGCCCTTCTGGGTTGACTCTCTCCTTATTGATGCATTGCTGCAGCAAGACCAGCTTGTGTTCTGCCAAGGTCAGTCCCCCAGGTTGGGGTAGGGGGATGTGATGCTTCTCTTCCAAAAATGTTAAGTGCAATCCTTAATCTTAGTGTACCACATGATGAAAACCATACTCTGGTTGAACCAGCAAAAGCCAAAATGCTGGGGTAGATTCAGCTCTACAAAACACATATTAAGAATGGGGAGGTTCCTTAAAAAATAAAAATAGAATTACCATATTATCTCCAAATCCCACTTTTGGTATATGTTCAAAATCATTTAAATCATCATGAAGAGGTATATTCACTCCCATGTTCATTGAAGCATTATTCATAATACCCATGACAAAGAAACAAACTAAGTGTCCATTGACAGATGAATGGATAAATAAAATGTGGTAGATCCATGCAATATAATATTATTTAGCCTTAGAAGAAGAAGAAAACCTTGCCATATGCAGAAGCATTAATGAACTTTGAGGGCATTATGCTGATTAATATTAGCCAGTCATAGAAGGACAAATATTCATGGTTCCAGTTACATGTAGAATCTAAAAAAGTCAAACTCAGGAAGAGAGAGTAGAATGTGGTTTCAGGGGCTGAGGGGAGGGAAGACAGAAAATTGCTGTTCAATGGGTATACAGTTTTAATTATGCAAGATTAATAAATTCCAGAGATTTGCTGTACAGCATTGTACCTATGGTTAACAATACTATAGTGTTGTTAACTGTTGTGTGCACTTAAAAATTTGTTGAGGATAGATCTCATGCTTTGTTCTTACTAGAATAAAAAGAATTAAAATGATTTAAAAAGGAATGGGGAGGGATGACTGATGAATAAATAACCAAAAACAAACAAACAAACAAAAGTTCATTTTAATTTGCATACTTGCAGATTTGCAAAGATTAGAAAAAAGTCATTGGCTTACATTACATAACGATACCTGAGTGCGAGCTGTAGCTGCTCTGATCCACATATCCTCTCCTTCCAGGACTCAGGCTGAGGAGAAGACTCTGTTTCAGACACGTTATTTTGTGTAAAGGAGAGGAGAACAAAAGAGTCACAGAGATTCACAGTGTTTCTTAAAGCTCTTGCTTGCACACAGTTGGGTGAACTCTTCTCACATTCCACTGGTCAAAGCAGGCTATAGGATCTAGCCCAAAGTCAAAGTGGTGGGATGTACGTTTCTCTGCAATGAAGTCACATGGTTGTTGGTAGGGGTGTATAATCAATCCTCTTACAGGGAAGGAGGGCATTTATTAATTGTGAACAATAATAAAATAATCACTTTTGGATTTCTTAATATAACTCAATTTATTTTACCAGTAAAATAGAATGCAAAGTTTGATTTTTTTTTTTGGTTTATATTTATCCATATCACTGTCCCTGACTCTATTTTATCTCAGTAACTTAAATGCCTATTCTCTACCATCTTCTCTTTGTGTCCTACAGTGTTCTGAATGCCATGCAGGTTTATTATTATTATTAATTAAGCTGACCCTTTGTTCAAATAATTGAAATGCTATTTATGAACCCATAAGTGGATCAACAAGAGAATAACTAATTTTCCATATACATAGAATGAGTATGTGTTAGATACAAAGCAAAAGACCAGAATCGGCAAGGTAACTCTACATCTATTTCTTCAATGAATTGGAAAGATAGTCACTAATTAAGAGAAGATAAATTATCCTTCAGCCTTTGAAAATATTAAAATACATACACACATATATCCAACATCTTGCTTCCCCATCCCTCAGGATTTTTCACACACATATACATGATACAAGTTGCTATGGTGATATGCTTATCTCCATGGCAATTGATCATTACATCTATGTTTGTGTCCATTGTCTCTTAATAGACAAATTATAGGCTCTAAAGCCAAAGATTCAAATCCTCAGAAAATATACAAAACAAATTCACAAAAAGTGGAATTTTTACCCAAAAAATATTTTGTTAAATATTTCTAATGATACAAGAAAAAGACTGGAAAAGCCAAGGTTTAGAAAATTAATAGCTAAAATGGAACTATAAAGAATACATGCTCTTGGAAAATGAAAGATTCCAAACAGCTGCAAATGTTCAAAAATGAATGCTTTCTCACAATATAACATAATACAATTTGGCTTGTGGCAGTCTCCATGTAGCTGAGAAGCTTGCTCCCCAGCAGAAAATGGGCTTCAGGATTCTTATCCCCAGAAAGTCATCATTGTAAAATTTTCTAGCCTCTGGGAAAAGAATCAGTTTTACTCTTATAGAGAAAGTCATAAACATTGACTAGAAGTATGAATAAATTGAAACTACTTGACCTATAGAGAAGTATATAAGACAGAGACTTCAATCTCTGGTAGTATTATAAAAATTGACATTTGAATTCATATATGAAACACACCTCTACCTGTTAACTGCAACAACAACAAAAAATAACTTTAAACACTGTCATTGAATTCTGGTTAATTTTGTGGTACAAATAAAAACAATGTTTTGATTAGGTCAGAGGACTGATTTTTATCAACAATTTAGGTTTAAGAACAATATTTGCTTTAATATGCATCCCATTAAAATGTCTTTATATGCTTCTTAAAAGAGGACACTAATTTTAAGAAATCATTTTTTAAAGATATTTTGATATTCTATGGTCCATATGAAGGTAACTTTCATTTGTAAATTTAAGTTATATAAATAAGAGTAAGGTAAGTAGTGTTGATGAAAAATTAATCAGTCAGTCTATGAAATACGTGGAAAATTTTATTCAAGTCAAATTTGAAGATTATAAATTGAGAAGAACACATCAAAAAGCTCTGAGAACTGTTTTGTCCATTAGAAGTCAAGGCACAGTTATATAAGTTTTTAAACAGAAGGTTTACATTAATTGATATATTATTGACAGTTTACATAATCCAGATCTAAGTGTCATCGTTGCCCCTTACAAAATCAAGAAAGAATGTTATCTTTTAAAGATTTATCTTGTGAATGCTAGAAGAATGTTGCTCTTTATGGTTGATCAGGTATTTCTATCAATGGCGGAGGTGTGGTTGATGCATAATGCAGATACACAATGAACAGTAGGGGGCAGAGAGGAGGCCAAAGGGCAGAGAAAAGTTTTTCATGTTTAATTTTTTCTTGTCTTGCCATAAAATATGAATTTTATTTAACAGTAGGAACATCAAATAGCTACAAACACAAAATAATACATTTACTGTAAATGCTATAATATTTTTATCTACCTCACATAAGTTATGGAAAAGCATAAATATAGAAACTGGGAGATCTTATAATGAGATTAATATAGTTAATTTCAAAGATTTTTGTTTACAAATTAAAATAACTTTGTAACAGATATATCAGTAAACAACTAAAAATTAGTGAAATATGTATATTCTTAAATCCAACCTTTAGAAAATGACATTTTAATGAGCATTAAAGGGCAAAAGAGTGAGAGTGAAATCATGCAGGAACCTGTGAGGCTCTCCTGGGTACAAAAGCCTTTCTTTGTCCCTAACTTCTTGCTTGTAGGCCTTCTCTGAGTTCCAAAGGGCAGATTCAAATAGTTACTAATTAGGGAAGTGAGGGAATGCAGAAACAAAGGAAAAGCATTCAAGAAACATGTAGTGTAGTGATCAAGCTGATACATATCTTTGAGTTCTTCTACAGGAAATACCCAGGCGGAGGATTGTAACTTCAGGCTGAGCACAAGCACATAGATCACAGACTGGTTGGAACCAGAAGGCTGATGATTGAGATTCCTTAATCACCACTCTGTCACCTCACCACCAACCAGTCAGAAGACAGTTCTGCAGTCTGCAGCCCTACCAAAAAAATCTGTCTATAAAAACTCTTCCCTGAAGAGCACCAGGAGTTCAAGTCTTTTGAGCACAAGCTGTGTGTACTTCTTGCATGGCCCTTGCTATAAACCTTTTCTACTCTAAACTCTGAACTTTCAGTTTGTTTGACTCATTGTGCAGCAGGAACATGAATTTGAGTTTGACAACAAGAGAGCAAAAGATCCACAGTGTCCATTTATTAGCTCCATAACATTTCATTTTTAGATATTCATTTAACCATTCTCTGTTGATGGATAATCTTGCAGTTATTCAATATTGTATTAGAAACTGAGATACATACAATGAGATATCTGGAAAAATATTTCTGACTATGTTTTGAATAATTTACTATTTAGATGTTAGTCCTTTCCTCATTCACCTTTATGAGAATTTTGAACAGGAAGTTAGCTAGTAGTTTCCTTTAAAATAAAGCAATTTATCCTTGTTTAAATACTTACATGAATATATAATATTTGGGCAATTAGATTTGGCTAATCTCAACCAAAAAGCCAGAAAGAAATATATAGGTAAAAATTCATATATTTATCTACAGAAAACATCTCTCCAGCAAAATGTAAAATATCTAATTACCCAAATATTATATAAATCCTTTAAATATTTGCCCTTTTTTTATGGTCTTATGGTTTACAGTAGTATATGCTATTAAGGAATAGTCAGAAACACAGCTATACCACATTATTTATGGGTGTTTTAGTGGGAAGAGTATGTTTTGGCTTCTTTGGAGGCAAGCACTTAATTTCTTTCCTTAACTCTTGTTCACCTGCTTTTTGTCAGTGGTACCATAGTCAGAATTATACACCAAGAAATCATTTTCATGTATGCATCTCTACTTACAAAACAACATAAAATACATTTGGAAATAAATATCCATCAAAGAACACTTGATAATGGGACCAAAAAGGAAACTTATTCTAGTCATAGTGTGTTGCTTTGGATAGGGGTCCAGGATATCATGAAATAACAAAACCCTCAATTGGCTACAGATATGTGGGAGATTATCTTGGTCCCTCGGCATTGTTCATACATTGAGTCAGTCAATGACCTGGTTACTTCTTAATACTGAAAATCATTTGCTAAAGGTGTTACAGCTCCAATATTAAAAACATGTTTCAAGTCATCTTCATAAGAAATGGGACACAGTGAGAGTCTTATTATTTTATCTTTTCTGTGACATTGTCTTATTTCTTTATAATCCTAATAGACCATGGACATATATATCTAAATGTCACTAGCATACATCAAAAATCCTTAACTACCTACATTGTACATGTTAGATAAAAAAAAAGTATGCTTTCTTCACCTTCCCCCACAGACAGAGGCTGCCTCATACAAACATATTTCAAGATTTTCACAGAGATATCTTCACAGTAATTCTGAGAAAAAAAAAAAAAAAGAAAAGATGCCCACTATTAATCAAAGTAGCTATTATAACTAGCCGAATTCAGATGAGAAGGGATTGAAAATTTCTTTCCCAGCTGAGTTTATTACAACCTTTTACATATTAGAGCTCCTTATGACTTATATTAGGAAACTGTAACTTTAAATCTTTACATTCTAACTAATGATTCCCCAAATAGGCTCTCATTTTCTTTTGTTATAAAAACTCACATTTTCTATCTTTTATTAGTGTATGAAATTTATAAGAAAACCAATATTTTTGCCAATTTTTGTCCTATGCTGTGCTTTAAGAATTCTTTGGTTCATGGTATGTAACATAAGTGTCCTGGAAGCTACCCACAAACCACCCTTCTCACATCTGAAAGAAAAGGAGAAAAAGAGAGGAAAAGAAAGGACAACTCTCCACTGAGGGCAACAGTGAAAAATAGAAAGTGTTAAACTTGGACCATCTCAAACCAAAGGCCCACAGACTTAATATAGAAGAATAGTTAAAGGAAATAAAGACAGTAAGCAATTTGCGAAGTGTTGTCAAAAATTCTGTTCTAAGTTTTTAAAAATATTTTTGAGGTTGATCATTATGTGTTTATGTATGTGAACAATTGTCTATTATTTTTTCTCAGCCTCATTTTAGTCATAGATCATTAATTTTGATATGTTGTGTTTTCACGACCATTATTTTCTTGTTATTTTGCAATCTCCTATTTTATATTTTCCTTTTGTCCAAGAGTTATTTATGAGGTAAATATTTAATTTTCTGGAGTTTTCTTTCCTTCTCTCTCTCTCTGTCTTTCTCTCATTTCCTCTCTCTCTCAATTTCTAGTGTTATTCAGAGAAAATGGTCTATATTATTCCACTTTGAACATTGAATTGAACAATGGATTCAGTGTTTGGGGAGATGAGAGAATTTTAGACAACATATGTGTTTGTGTGTATGTTAAAAATGCTATTTCTTGTAAAAAAAAAAAAAACAAAGTTTCGCATGAGTTCTTTTGTTTAAGTTCATAGATTGCCTGATCACATTGCCTATTTCATTATTAACTTTAGGATATTTGATTAGGAAGATCTGAAAGATACAAGTTCAATTTCTCTATTTCTGTTGTATCTTATACAATTCTCTTTGCTCATCCTGTTTATTGTGCTTTGTGTATTTTATTTTATACTTTTATGTATTCTACCCTCCCCTCCTCTTTTCCTCTCTTCCTTTGTTCCTTCCTCCTCTTTTTCCCTCACCCTCTCTCTCTCTTACTTTTATCAGCTGTTTTATTTGATATGTAAAAATATATGATTGTTAAACCTTATTGTGTATTTACCTTCTATAATTTAAAGTTCATCTTTTTCTTAGAAAATACTTTTAACTTTATTACAAAGTGCTTGAAAGTAATATCATAGCTTCTTTAAACTCTTTATTAGCAGCTGTCTGGTAAGCATTATTTTTTTGGCCATGCGGCATGCAGGATCTGAATTCTTCAACAAGGAGTCAAGCATGTGGCCCCTGCAGTGGAAGCACAGAGTCTGAACCACTGGACTGCCAGGGAAGTCCCCAGCATTTTTGCATACTTTAAAAATCTGAGTGACACGTCTGTGTCATTTTCATTTTAGTTACATATTTTCTGGTAAACTTGGTGTAAGCTTCTTTGTTAGAACTTGTAACTCTATTTCTTTTAATAATTATATTTATTCTGTTTACATTAATTGATAAGAAGTAGGTTTGGCCTAATTCTATTAACTTACATATTCTTTCCAAATACTGTCTTTATTATTCTTTGTCTTTTACTATAGGATTGCATTTTCTTATATGCACAGTTATTGAACAGTTTTATTTAAAACTTTGCATACTACATTTGAACCTTTGCTTTTACTTTAGAAACTTTAGCAACTGCTACCTCCCTAGTCCAATCATCTCCTTCCTGGATTATTTCAACAACTTCTGCACTCTTGCTACATTCACTTTTGCTATTCCTCTTCTTTACCTTTCTCAACTCAACAGCAGGAGTGAGCCTTTAAAAATGTTGCTTCCCTGTTCAAAGTCACTCAGTGGTGTCCAACTGATCTCAGAGGAAAGGTCTTATTTAATACTTCAGGCTCTATTTCTACTCACAAGTGAAGACTTTCAAATTCCATCCCAACAACACAACCTCCTTCACTGCAGACTTTGTCAGCTTTCAGAAAAACATGTTACCAAGTTGTCCACACCTCACATTGAAAAATACTTCCAAAATAAGTCCCTCTTAACTATACTGGGAAGTGTGGCTTTGCCAGAATATAAACATGAGAAATATCTACTTATATTCAAGACATCGTCTCTATGTATCCTAATGCAAAATTCAATTATCAGTGTATCAGAGCTTCTCTTCCATTATGTTTCCATTCCAACTTGAGTAACAGCAAATGGAGGTACTAAAATAGAGTTCTGCTGCTAATCACCAGGCAGAGTTCGTGTCTGACTGACTAGCTAAAAATTTCAATGTTCTGCAATCCCCACAGTTTTGATAATTCACTAGAACAACTCACAGAGCTCACTGAAAGTGCTACGCTTAAGATTAGACTGTTATCATAAAGAATACACATAGGGAAAGGTCTGAGAGGGTTCCAAACACAAAGCTTCTGTGCCATCACCCCACAGAGTCAAGACATTTCGCCCTCTTGGTACATCAATATTTACCAACCAGGTGAATGTGTTCACCAGCCAGGAAGCTCTATTAAGCTTTAGTGTCCAGAGTTTTTAGTGAAGTTTTATTAGTAGGCATGATTAATTAAATCATTAGTCACAGGATTAAACTCAGTCTCTAGCCCTGTCCCTTCCCCAGAGGTCTGGCAGTTGAAAGTCTCAACCCTCTAATCCCCTTCTTGGTTATTCTGGTGACCAGTTCCCATCCAGAAACTATTAATGAACCCAGCATGAACCACCTCTTCTTTGCCATAACAATGCAACTCTTCTCACTCAGGAAATTCCTAGAGTTTTTGAAGTTCTGAGACTTTATGGGACAAAACCCAAGTATATTATTTTTCATACTACACCTTCCCAATGTTCATGCTCTATTTCTCTACCTCTCCAAGGCCAACACTTCATATTTGTGTTGAGAACACATGACAGCATCAGAGAATACTGCATTAGAAGTTTCTTGACTTTTTATAAGTTCAACCTGAATTTCTTTAACCCTGTCCATGACCAGCAACTTCATTAGCTGAAGTCATTTACATTCCAAAAAAAATAACTTCCATACTCACTGGGACCAGATACCACACACTCACTTGTAAGCCATAACCACAGCCACCTCTAATGTTACTTATTTCAGCAGGTTAATTTTTTATCAGTCAAATTGCATTCCATTTTTTTGGCCAATCCTGATATATTATGGCAAATTATAAAGAGCAGCTTGATCCATTTCCCATTCCCAAGCATGTTACTCATGAGCCTTGGTGTCTTGGATGTGATAAAAGGACACTGAGAATAACTGAGCCTCAGAATTTAGGACTCTATTGATACCACAACAACCATGACATGGAAGTTGGGCATTACCTGATTTACTTCTCTTAGAGAAGATAGATGGGAAATATGGCCCATTCTATCACATTTAGAGCCCTGCCACAAGGTCACCATATAAAATGACTAGGTTGTACAAAATAAATAGGAAAAACAGCATTTTTTAAACATATTTATTGGAGTATAATTGCTTTACAATGGTGTGTTAGTTTCTGCTTTATAACAAAGTGAATCAGCTATATATATATATATACATATATCCCCATATCACCTCCCTCTTGTGTCTCCCTCCCACCCTCCATATCCCACCCCTCTAGGTGGTCACAAAGCACCAAGCTGATCTCCCTGTGCTATGCAAACAGCATTATTTTTATGTAGTAATTTATAACCTTGTGCATCTGATGGCTATGGCTGGACAAAGGCAAATCATTTCTTAGAATTGAATGGCAGTATCCTTCAGCTCTTAGTATTGAAGAATTGTATAAAATTTATTTTACAAATATAAGGACTTTGAAGAAATATTTTACTTAAAATCATAATGCCACATAACCAGCAGAGAAAAGAGGAGAAGTGGTTTAAACTTCCTCTGGCTTTTGGAGTTTATTCTAAATCTACTGAATAGTAAGCCCTCATTTAATTAATGGTATCCAGTCTAGCATCAGGTCTCTGAATTCTTAGCTTACTAAATACTCTTAAATCCATTAATTCCTAAAAATTCTCTACTAAGCATACTTAACACTTTAAGTAAAGGGTGGGCAGGAGAGCACAAATCTCTGAGTGATCTTAGAGTGAGGTCCAATGTCTCTCAAAGGAAAGGAAAAGATCCCTCTAGATTTTTGTATTTTGCCTCCAAGTCTTCTGGTATACTTTTGATTGAATCTACAATAATGTGGTTAGTTTCACTTTTTTTTTTTTTTTTTTTTTTTTTTTTTTGCGGTATGTGGGCCTCTCACTGTCGTGGCCTCTCCCGTTGCGGAGCACAGGCTCTGGACGCGCAGGCTCAGCAGCCATGGCTCACGGGCCCAGCCGCTCCGCAGCATGTGGGATCTTCCCGGACCGGGGCACAAACCCGTGTCCCCTGCATCGGCAGGCGGACTCTCAACCACTGCACCACCAGGGAAGCCCTGTTTCACTATTTTTTAAAAGGCATTTTGAATGACACCATAGAACAAATTGATGCTTCGGGACACAGTGCCTTGTTTCTCCTGAGGTTTCACCCATCTCATGTATATACTGTCACATACACCCAAAAAGTACTGCTACTTCCATGTTGGAAGAATATTGAAGGCCCATGTCCTACAGCAAAACCATTTGTCATGGTGAGTGTTTACTCCTTGAATGAGGAAAGTCTCATCTCATAACAGGCAACTCTCTCCCAATGCTGATATTTCACTTTTGTTTTTTGTTGTTTTTTTTTTTTTTTTCTTTTTTTTTTTTGTGGTACGCGGGCCTCTCACTGCTGTGGCCTCTCCCGTTGTGGAGCACAGGCTCCGGACGCGCAGGCTTAGCGGCCATGGCTCACGGGCCCAGCCGCTCCGTGGCATGTGGGATCCCCCCGGACCGGGGAATGAACCCATGTCCCCTGCATCGGCAGGCGGACTCTCAACCACTGCGCCACCAGGGAAGCCCCTCACTTTTGTTTTAAAAGTAACTTAAGAGTGGTCGGTAGGTCCATTTGACAGAAAAAATTCATTTGGATTATCTGGATTTCCTTGAGGGAATTCTTATTCTCATTTCCCATGGTTTATATCTTTAGTAAACAATGATTTCTGAAAGTTAGCAGATTGAAATTGTCTAAAATGTAAAAGAAGAGACTCAGTGGTCACCTGTGGGACTTGACTTAGAGACATACCTCCCAACCTCACAGTTTTTGCCATATCTAAGAAAAACAATTTCAAATACAAAGGAAAATAACGTTAGAAGAAATCTGTCACCCAGACTTCTTTGTGTGTGAGAATCAAATTGCAACAGAATCCATGGAAAAAGCAGATGGAGGGACCATGAAATATTTTAAGTGAAAAAAATAACTTTAAAGGTGGCAGAAATCATACTAGGAACACACAAGGAGCTAAAGAATTAGGAGCACTTATTAGGAGAAAAGTTTAACTCTTACAGATGATGTTAGAATTGAGTGAAGGAGGAAAAAATATTTATCCAAAATAGTATAGTGGAATTTGTTTCTGATCGTTCAGGTTAGGAAAGTTTTGGAAAGGAGGAAAAGCATGCAGGGGGACTATTCAGTGAGTCTGTGCAGAGGGGTTGGTGGGAGGCAGGGGAAGATGCAGAGAAAGTATGAAGGGAGAGTATCGAGGAGGATTGTGCAGAGGAAATATGCACAAGGATTCATTGGAATCCAGAGATTTTATAGAGAAGAAAAAGGAAAGGTCTGAGAGAAAACATTGCACAAAACATTGCCAAGGAAGACTATATCCAGAATAATATTCAAAGGTATTCTCTGAACAGAGAAATTGATTTTTAGGAAACAATTGGGAATTTCCACCTTGACATTGGGGGAATAACCACAACAACCATTGCAGCCAACAGGCACTGAATGGTCACTATATGGTGAACACTGTGCTAAGGACTTGGCCTGTTTTTTATCATTTAATCTTCACAGAAAATCTATATGTTCTGAAATCTTTACTTATTTCCTAGAAGAAAGAGTCCATCAATCAGCTTTGAGTCTTAAAGCTAACTCACATGACCTGTTTAGCAAGACCATGTTTGTGAAGGCAGAGAGTAGTACAGAGAAAAAGAATTTTCTGAAATGCTTTGTTCCATCTTACAGCATAAAAAAGAGTTAGCCTTTGGTTAATGTAACTATAGAATATTACAAAAGTGGGGAGGAGTCCTTCCCAGACTGAACGGCTTTGGGGAAAGCTTAAACCTTTTGGTTCCACTAGATTGGGGGAGGAGAAGGAAGATTCAGGTAGATCTAAGGAGTCAGACACACATGAGTTATGATTCCAAACTTTCCCAGAAGGATGAACATAGGGACAAGGGTAGGAATCATTAGTTATTTGAGGAACTTGAGAGCTTCCAGAGATATTGGCACACATTCAGGTCTCTAATGATCCACGGTCACTTTCCTCAAAAGTACATGGTAACCATGCAGCAGCATCGGCAATAAAAACTAGAAGGGTTAGCTAGAAGCCAGTCTGGATCTCTATGTGCTGAGAATTGTGAGAAAAAGACCCAGAATTGTCCAATGACCATAAAAGGAAACAGAGAAGTATTAAGAAAGTCTGTGGGCCAGCAGAGGCATGGGATTAAAATGAAGGGTGTGTGTGAGGTGTGAAGACTTTGAGTCCAGAGCTAAATGGCCAGGATTAAGGATTCTAGCAGTGGGTGCCAGAACATCATGCTCCCCAAAAGCCAGGTTTTATGATGTCTTACTCCAGAAGATATCAGTTCAGGAGGAGCCTAAACCCAGCACCGCAGAACAGGGTCCAGCAAGTCTGCAGAGGACACCTTGTTAATACAAATATTTCAAGTCTTCCTCTCTTGATTCAAGGTCACAAGACCTCTCTAAATACATAGTCAAAGCCTTGGAGGAGAGAATTGGAGAGGAAGGAGAGGAGAGCAGAATGTGAAAAGACAACATTGTATCCAACAGTGACTCAGTTTTTACAGGAAGAGACTGATTACATTCCCTGATGAACCTAAACTTATCACAATGTAAGTAAAACTTAGATATCCCAGCCATCACCATCCTAAACCAATATCCATGGGTAAGAGTACCTATGTACCAAGTGCAAATACATTTTTGGTACTACAACACTGGATTTGGGGATTTTGGTGTGGTTGTAGGATCTTTTTTCTATAATCATGCTGTTTTCTCCCTCAAATGGAAATACAGTTTTGAAATGATTTTTACTTAAAGGTTTTAATTATCCTACCTATAGAACTGTGTTAATTATCTCTTTTTATTTAAAACAGTTTGAAAATGTTTTAAAACTCTCTGGTTATTTCCATAATTTTAATCAATTTTGGCTTTTGAGTCCATTTTGGTATTGTATGGTTCTTATTAAAATAATCATCTAAGTTTGGTCTCAAGTAAAATTTTTTCCTTCCCATTAGTTTTTCTTAGTTAGCTTAGTATGTTATTTAATTTTAAATCCTTGAGTTGATTGAATACTTTATTTCCTTGCTTTTTTAATATAAATGTTATGTTTTTCAAATAATCTTTCTTGTAAAATATGATTGATGATTTGGGGTCAATATAACGATGGTAAAGAGAATATGTTCCAGATTTGCAACAAATAAAGTTAAATAAGAACTCAAACTAATTTTTTTAGTGGACATATGTTGATTGCTTCTGACATTAATCATGTCCCTGTTCTTTTCTTTTCATGACAGTGTCCAGAATTTTGCAACCATATAGTTTTAAATTGGAAATGATACTGGTCACTCTACCCAAGAACCGAGGGGACCTTGTAGGCTCCTTCTTCTCCTTGGGAGATTTGTCAAAGAGACCAGGATGGTTTAGACCAAGACTTTTCATAAAACAGTCTTTTTAAAGACTCCATAATCAGATATTATGTGTTTATCTGTCTAAAAGAATTGCAACAATTTCATCAAAGCTTACAATTTTTCACATAAACACTAAAGTAAAATTTTCATATACATTTTCATGGTCCATGCTAAAGTTGAGACAAGAATTCAGAGCATTGGTAATATGGCCAGTTAGATATCTCTACAATTCCTGCTTTATTTTGGAGGCGAAGACTTGAAACCAGGTAAAACATCCAGTGTGTAGGTATCTCAGTTTTGCTAGTTACAATCTTGCCTTTGGTGAAATAAGTTGTGTTGAGGACCTATACTTTGGAAATAACCATTGCAATAAGATATCTTAACTGGTCATTTTCAGTAATTCTTTTACTAGAGTTTTGGAATATATTTGTTAATATTTGTTTATTATATGTTTGTTCTAATAGGTGGTTTTGTGGCCAGAAACTTTGCTACTTTGCTACTAAAAGTTAACTTTTCTGTGTTTGTTGGGAAAGACTAAATTTATCCAGGGCTCCAGTCTGCAGCAGGTACCATCGATCTCACTAGAACTGTCACAAAGTGGCCGCTTTATTTAGAAATCTGTCTCAAGCAAGTGCAAGCTGGATTTCCACAAGCACACTTTTATTTTCTTTCTTAAAAGTATTCCCAGCACTGAAGTTTACCCCCTCTTGACTAGCCTATGTGATCTCTGCAGTCCCAGGTTCACTAATAATAAGAATATATTGGAAATTCCATCTGCATAAATCCAGTAATGTTTATTTTTCACAAATCAGGAGTCAAAAAAAATGCTTCCCTCCATCCTTCATTTCCTTCTCTGCTATTATATCTTGAATATTTCTTTTTTTAGTTTTCTCTCCTATGGATGCTAACTTTTACTCTCCTGAACTGATGATACAAATGTTTCTTAACCATTTATATATATTTTTGATATTTAAATAAAAATTTGACCAGAATGGGAAATTAAATAAATGGGTGCAAATCGTGATGTTGATTGTGTACACAGCCATCTTTTTTCCCCAGGAGTGCCACCATTTAAATGAAGTAAAGCAATTCAGTACTGCCTTAGGTTATTTTATGCCCATATATGTCTACACAATCTGAGAAGTGGAGCTAAGATAAACATTTCTCAAGTAAAACTACCATCTGCTTTTATTGCTCTTCAATTTTCAGTAATGCCTCTAA
Organism: Pseudorca crassidens; assembly: GCF_039906515.1. NCBI lineage: Eukaryota > Metazoa > Chordata > Mammalia > Artiodactyla > Delphinidae > Pseudorca > Pseudorca crassidens. The sequence goes on along the minus strand of NC_090309.1, from coordinate 21,876,676 downwards.
GATTTAACTATAAGAATAGACACAGTGATGACTTTTCCATATAAGAAAAGGATTATAGACAGAATGAAAATACTCCCATTTTATATCCTTTTCCCTATGATGTCCTAAACAATAAAGCGATAGCAACAGCTTAATGTTTTGTAAATTCTCTTCTTTATAACAACTGCAAATCAGTTCTTAACATATATTTGACCCTGGAAAAACAGTAGGAAATACCTTGTGGTTGACTTTGCATCACAAAACAGCTTCTCTTTTTGAAATAGCAGCTACAAATATCTCAGTGGCTAATTAAACCTTAGCAATTATTACAGGAAATACAATAAATATTGGGCTTTTCTTCTTATATATGGTACATTTTTTCTCTTTTTACTTCCTTCTCCAATTAAAATCAGTAGGTTTCAGTATTATTTGTATTGAAATAATTTTATCTATACATATAGATAAAATTCAGCTCAGCAAAGTCTTCATACAATCTCTTAAATTAGTTTCCTATTTCTGCATAACAAATTATTGAAAACTTAGTAGCTTAAAACAATACTTATCATGAATTCACAGTTTCCATGGGTCAGGTATCTGGGTATAGATTAGCTGTATCCTCTACTCTGGGTCTGACCAGGCTGAACTCAAGGTGTTGGCCAGGGCTGTAATCTTGTCTAAGGGCTCAGAATTTATTTTAAGCCCACTAGTTTTTGGCAGACTTTAGTTCCTTGCATCTGTAGGACTGAGGTATTCAACTCCTAGAGGCTGCTTGCCATTCCCTGCCAAGTGGCCATCTCCAAAACTTATCAGTTTGCTTCTGCTCAGAACAGCAGGAGAATGTTTCTATGACTCCTAATCTCTTTGACTTCTGAGAATTTTGAAGAAATCATTTGGTTAGCTGATTATCATGCATATCCAGGATAGTCTCCTTTTTGCTTAAATCTAAGTCAACTGATTCAGGAGTTTAATTATATCTGTAAAATCTCTTTTGCCGTAAAAGTTAACATGATCAAAGAAATAAAATTTCATCATAATTACAAATCCCACTCACATACAAGGGAAGAGGATTATTCAAGGCATGTTCACTGAGTCAGAAAATTATATAATATTATTTTACAATAACTCTATATTATATTATTTTATATAATAGTGAATATTATTATAATAATATTCAAGACATATTCATTCTAGAGGCAGGACTTTGGAGTCATCTTAGAATTTTGCCTACTATAACTGTTTAGCCAATTAATGTCAACATAATTTTCCATCATTTGCTTGAGAATACATGCGACTGAAATTTAGAGAAATATGACTAAAGTAATAGCTATCATTTTTTTATTCTTACTGTATTCCAGGAACTGTGCATTGTTACTAATTGAATTGAACTCAGGATGAATTGAGTCTTCACAAAACCCTGTTGGTTAGTATTATTATAATAATTATTATTATCCCTAGAATTCAGAGAAGTTAAATGGCTCTTTTTAGGTCAGATGGCCTTTGGATGTTAAAGCCTGGGCTGAAGTCAAAATTCTCTAATGCTGATGTCCATGCTTCCTCTAGATAAGCCAGTTTTCAGCCTCATACAGGCTCTCAGTATTTGTAGAGGGGAGCATTCAAATCACAGATGTTTGGAAACCTTCAGTCTTTAGTAGAGGTGTTATGAGAAGATGAGTCTAGGGAAAGCGAGACTCTCAAGGGCAGAATTAATAGCTGTCTTTCCTTATGGGAATACTGAATATGTGATTCAGAATTGTGGCAGGTAGGGTATAGTTATGACAGGTGTTTATGGACTCCCCATCTTATGGACTGAGATGCTTCTGATGGGCTTAATATCTGAACCAGGGATCACACTGGAACGTTGGGTTACTGCATACCTGCAAGACCCACCACTATATCTGCTGTGAGTTACATTACCATCTGGAAGAACAGACCTTGTTTGAAATTTCTGAGGATGTGGAAAGTGGTGGTAATTCTATGGACAACACCAAAATGAGTCCAAACAAATACACCACTCTATAAATACTAATAACCTAGACAGATTTAGCTGTCCAAGTACACAGTTGTGCCAGATGAACACCATTTTCAAAAAAATGAGTACTCCAGACAAATGGACCATTCTAAACCTACAGAAATCTCTGGACACAAATTATTACAGACACACAGTCTAACTTCAGACATGTTCATTTCTCACACGCTGGCAAGCTCAACATATTGACAATTTCATGCACAGTGGTAGCTCCAGACATAAAAAACTCTTCTGGCATCTTGATTTTCTCATTAAAATCACCCAAGCATATACTAGGAATGGCATACTCACTTCATCTTAGATGTAAGGGAGACAGACTGGAATTTCTTCCAGGCCATATCAGATTAATTTATAAGTTTGTATATATTTTGCTATTGGAAACACTTACCTATGCTTCTTCAAGGCCAGTTGTTTTCATGTAGCTACTGCAGGCAATGATGTGTAAATAATTAGTAGTCATATAAAAACTATCTATTATTAATCTATAAATGTGATACTGATAAGTGACAGATATTAAGGTTTACGAAAATTAAATATATTTTTGAGCTTTGGCTTAATGTTTTCTTTTAAAGTTATTAATGAATCTCCGTGAAACATTAGCTTCAGCCACCAATTTTGAATTTAGTATGGTGCATAAAGGTTTGACAGGGAAAGCTTTTCTAAGAATAACCATATTCTTCTCAAGCCTGCATTTAGTTGTAGATATCTATAAATTGCTTTCTCAAGAATCCAATTATTGGACTTCTTCATTTTTTCCTGGGAATATCGAGTTTGCTACTTGTTGTTTACCATAGAACAAATAACTAAACTGCATTAAGAGTTTATTAAGTTATACTAGAATTAACATGTTATGTAAGGTAAATTTTGCTTTTATTTTTCAATAAAAGGTTTTCTCTCAATGTTCCAGACTTTGTAGGTATATAAGGTCTTTGTTCCAGGGTCAGCTTGCCTCTCCTAATTTAGCACTGATGATCCATTCTTTAAAAAGTCATGCTAGAATATAAAGTCTTCATGTTTCTATAGTTCCTGCTTTTTTCTGCATTTCACTGCTACAATTACTAAGACTTTCTACTTTACTTAGTGAGTGAGCTCTCTCAGTAATATATTGGTTCTAAGTGTACTCATACTTTCCCTGGAGCAGCTTACTAAAGGAGTACCCACAAGCCCAAATGATGAAAAGTCTGTCCATTGTCTTGCTTTGCAGGAAAGTTTCCTAGCTCTTGTTACAACTGTGTATTAAATACTACTTTCAGGTGAGCCTTCTCATGTTATTGCACCCTCCTGATTCCACTGATTAATTTTGACGTGAGCATGTGGCATGATTAGACTCAATGAGTCTTAGTGAGACTTTTACTGCATGTATGAAGAGAGGCATGCTCTATTACCACTAGATTTGAATTTGGGAGGATGGAGAACTAGGACTGCTGAAGGTTGCCATGTGAAATCTGAGAATGAATACAAAAACCAGAAGGCAGAGTCCTACTGGAAACATATTTCTGAATGCAGCTATACCTGAATCAGACCCCAAACTTGGACTCATCTATTACAGAGGACACTCGATTCTCTTTTTTCCTTACTGAATTGGGTTTTCCACTTATAGCAGGAAGTTTTCTTAATAACCCATTACCGCTGCTAAGCAAATGTCACAGCTGTGATGAGAATGTGTGGTCAGTAACCTCAATCTGGCCTGAAGATTCAAGGAAGAGTAGTTACCTACAAGAAGTAATATCTAAGCTGAGATGTGAAAGGTGTGTAAGAATGAGTCAGGTCAAAGGGAAGGAGCAGGCTCAGAGAATATATTTTCAAATAGACTGAAGAACATGTATGAAGGGTCTTTTCAACATCTAGAGAACTATTAGGAAGATGAGATGCAGAGAAGCTGAGAATAAATGTGATATTAGAGAGGAAGACTTCACCAGTCATGTACTGACGTAAGTTATTGGCCATTTAAAAAGATTTTAATTAAAAAATTAATGCACAATGTCAAAATTCAGACAGTACAGTAGAAACTATTGATGAACTCTTCCAAATACCCAGGAAAGAAATCTAAGACATTTATTTATTTTCCTTTATTTGACAAGAATAACTAATCTTCACAAAAAAGTGTTTATGCAGATGCTTATCCTGTTTTATTTTATTTTATTTATTTATTTATTACTTTTTTTTCCCCTTGATTGCTAAAAACCAGAAGCAACACAAATGTACTTAATTTGGTAAATGGAAAAACAAACTCTGGTACATTTATACAATGGAATAATACTCTGCAGAAAGGAAGAATGGGAGATATAGAGGTATTTGTATATGGGTTTTCCCCATATAGAAATTGAAATATTTTAGTTATTATTTATTTACTTTAATATAAATATTTATATACTTATTTTCATAAGTTTAGAATCTATCAATGACATCTTAGTGAAAATTCAAGCAGAAAATTGTATCTATAAATTTTTAACACACCCTGAATTGCCAAGGCAACCTTCAGAAAAAAGAACAAAGTTGGAGGTTACATGCTCCCTGACTTCAGACTATACTACAAAGCTACAGTAATCAAAACAGCACAGTATTGGCACAAAAAGAGACACATGGTTGAATAGAACAGAAGAGAAAGCCCAAAAATAAGCCCACGCACCTACAGTTAATCAACCTATGTCAGAGGACACAAGAATATACAATGGAGAAAATATCACCCTTTCAATAAATGGTGCTGGGAACACTGCATGGCAAAAGTAAAAGAATAAGATTAGGACATTTCCTTACACCATGTACAAAAATAAACTCAAAATGGATTAAAGACCTGAGTGTAAGACCTGAAACCATAAAATTCCTGGAAGAGAATATAGGCAGAACACTCTGTGACATAAACTGTAGCAATATTTTTTTGGATCTATTTCCTGAGGCAAAAGAAATAAAAGAAAAAGAAAACAAATGAGACATAAAATTTTAAAAGCTTTTGCACAGCAGAAAAAACTATCAACAAGATGGAAAGACAACCTACTGAATGAGAGAATGTATTTGAAAATGATGTGACTGATAAAGGGTTAATATATAAGCAGCTCATACAACTCAATATCCAACAAACAAACAAATAACTCAATTAATAAATGGGCAGAAGACAGGAATAGACATTTTTCCAAAGAAGACACACAAATAGCTAACAGGCACATGAAAAGTGGTTCAACATACGTAATTATTAGAGAAATGCAAATCAAAAACGTGATGAAATACACTTCACACCTGACAGAATGGCTATCATCAAAAAGTTTACAAATAACAAATGTTGGTGAAGATGTGGAGAAAAGGGAATCTTAGTACATTATTTTGGGGAATGTAAGTTGGTACAATCACTATGGAACACAATATGGAGTTTCCTCAAAAAACTAAAAGTAGAACTACCATGTGATCGAGCAATTCTACTCCTGGGTATACACTGGGAAAAAAATGAAAACCCTAATTTGAACATGCACCCAATGTTCATAGCAGCATTATTTGCAATAGTCAAGATATGGAAACTACCCAAGTGTCCATCAACAGAGGAATGAATAAAGAAGACATGGTATATATACACCATGGAATACTACTTAGCCATAAAAACGAATGAAATTCTATTTGCAGCAATGTAAATAGACCTACAGAGTGTTACACTTAGTGAAATGTCAGAAAGAGCGACAAATACTGTTATCACTTATATGTAGAATCTAAAAAATAAAACAAACATATATAACAAAACAGAAAAAGACTTACAGATATAGAAAACAAACTAGTGGATACCAGTGGGGAGAAGGAAGTGGGGAGTGCAGCAAGAAAGGAGTATGGGATTAAGAGATACAAACTACTGTGTATAAAATTGGTAAGCAACAAGTATATATTGCACAGCACAGGGAAATTCAGCCATTATTCTGTAATAACTTTAAATGCAGTACAATCTAATCTATAAAAATATTGAATCATTATGCTGTGTACCTGAAACTAATGTAATATTGTAAATCAACTGTACTTTAATTAAAAAATGTACTCAATGAAAATGTTAGAATTTAATAGTATTTGAGTGAATAACCACATGAGTCAATGCATTTAAATCTGGAGAGGTAAGCAAGATCCAAAATGTATAAGGACATATGACCACTTCACAGCATATGTGCTTTTTTATGAGAAAAATGTTAAAATACTTAATATTCACAGGCTAGATTAAAATAAGAGAGGGATTGATTCCTATAAAAATATTTCTCTAATCAAGATTATCTACTTTATTGATTAAAACTATGTCAGTGAGAAAATTGGCACCACTTTTTATTTGTAAAATATTAATATTTGAACCTATGAAAAAATAAGTTACATACATATACAATTCTGATCTTTCACTCTTAAAATTGTTTGGATATTTTTCATTTCCAGAGAGAGTTCACATATATTATATTGTTTTACTTTAGAAAAAATCATGAGACTGGTATTATTATCAATCTCATGCTAGAGATGAAGAAAATGAGGTTCAGAGAAGTGAAGTACCTTGTTAAGAGTGTCAGTGGCCAGCAGGGAATAGAATGAATTCAGTTCATTCAATGCAAAACATTCTGGGAATCTACCATAAGCCATATATTGGAAATTTCTGATGGTTATAGACAGGATTAAAAAGGATCTATTTATCCTTTCCCATGTGTCATAGCTTCCTATCTGTTAGGACTGGAAAGGGCATGGTCACCTATGCCCTGGCATCAGTGATGAGTGCTTGGCACTCAGGCACAATGCCCAACACTCCCCTCCTCATCCACTGTTCCCAGTACTTTTGGAAGCCACATATTGGTATTTAGAAACCACAGACTACAATAGAGCAAATAATTCCCCTTTTAGTCCCATTGTCATTTACACCAGGCTGTAGCACATAATACTGGGAATAGGTAATTTTAACAGGCTAATTCCAAGGAAATGCACTTTTCAGGTCCTCACCCCCAGAGCTTCTTATGCAGCAGTCTGAAGTACAGTTCAATAATCTGCATTTTTAGCCAACTACAGAATCATTGATACAACTGTTCTATAGAAACCATACTTTGAGAAATGCTGTCCTGGAAGCTTTTCACTTTTCCTCATGTCACACATGCAACTGAAAATAAATTGGCTGCTAGAATATAAAACTGGGCTAAGGATATCATGGTGGGCTATTATTAGCCTAATAGGCACATATATTTGTGTTTTTAAATAAAATGTGTAAGCATATTAAATGGGATGCTTTCCATTTTCTCAGTCATTCATGCCTGATGTCATTCGACCTCTTGTTTCTGCATTAGCTATTCTAATAATGTTGGTCTAATCATCCAGTGGCAGTTATTATGACAGACAACTATTCCTGAGCTATTTCCTGAAACTTCATCTGTTAAAAAAGATTAGTAGGAATATCACAACCTGGTCATCTACTACCTTCATGTAAGACTGCTTTTGTCTCAACAAATCTCAGCAGTTTCTTTCAGAGTTTACCTTTCTGACTTTGAGTGGACATGTTTCATTAAAACTTGTATAAAAATTAACAAGTAGTACCATAAACCTGAACATTTGATGACACCAATCTGCCTGTGCATTTCATTACATTGTTAGTTTTCTAAGATTGTTGCTTATATATTTAAGAAACATAATTTAACCTCAATCAGTAAATTGTAGAGAATTTCCACTTATTTATGGTAATAAGAAAGAGCAGTGATTTACCAAGAAGCGTTCAGTGTTAGTTGTATGAGCCAAGACAGAAATCTGAATACTAACTATTAAACCTCTTTGTGTGTGTGCTGGTGGCACAAATTTTGATGACACGTTTAAAATTTAATGCTTAAATGTGAATTTAGAAGTTAAAAATCCAAGTCAAAAAAAAAAAAAGTACAATAGAGCATTTTAAGAAAACAGATAAAACTGAAGTATTTCCATTCAAGTTTATTATGCTCCTTGTCCTTTCAAAGTTTAAATGGCTTTTGACTGAGTGCCACATATTTACAGAACATGCCAAATATTTACAATACTTTGTTACTCTATCTTTGACAGGGTCACTTAAGCATTTCTTTCTATATCCCCATTCACTTTTATTTGTTTAGTTTTACTTTGTAAAGCCATTCAGTTGGCATACGCTACTAAAAATGTCAGAAGATAGCAGAAATAAAAATTATAACTGTGTTTTTTCTCCCAAGCAGCCTTCCCATTTCTATTGCGCACTTCAGTAGCTCAAACACTTCAATTCTTAGTTAAATTAAATGCAGTAATCATTAATATCTAAGTAAAACCATAATTTAAATTGAATTTAAACTAATCATCTACTTTTTTCTCTCTGTATGGGTAAGACTTAAAATAGAAAAGGCAAAAGATACAAAGGAGAAATTGCATGCTGGTGGGCGGTGGGATGTTATTGAACTCCTTCCCCATCATTACCATTATCTGTTCTCAGTTTTCTTTAATCACTGTGTTGTTAGAAACCTGGTAGTTAAAAGTGCCAAGGCATCTTCCTTGTTTGCCAGTATAAGAGGCAGAGGGAAATTGAACAATTTTTAGCATCCTAGAATTCACCTTCCAAAGACATGAACTCCAATAATTGCATCGCTAATTTACATCAGAAAATGAGCTCGACCAAATCAACTGATGAAACCATTTTGCAAAGAAATAGGAAAAATATAGGTGTTGTTGAATTAATGACCTGAGAGTTGAAACTCAGAAACCGATGTGGAAATGCTCTTATTCTTTATTTTGTTAATAGCAATTCAGCAGGATGAGCTCCCAGGGAACTAGGCTCTGAGATAGAAATTAGCCAGCAGGAGGCTTATTAAGGAATGTGCTTCTTATCAACACTTATGGAAGGGAAGAAGAAGGAAGGAAGGAAGCAAAATTGGGCCCTGGGAAAAACTGAGCTGCAATGCTCCCTCAGTGAAAGCCTCCATATTCAACCCCACTTGGTGAGGAGCTGGGAAGCAGGAATATCCCTTCAGCATTTTCCTGAGTTGGATTAATGGAACCAGATTTTTACACTCCTTCTACCCTGGATGGTGGCCCCCAGGAAGCAGGCTTGATCTTGGACAAGGTAACTCTGTTCAGCTCAGTTAGTTCCTTTAGGTATCTGACAGATGAGGGTTTTCTGCTGATAAAGCATCCAGAAGCTGGAAAAATCAGTCTTATCTCTCTTTCATTTTTGAAAGATAGTTTGGGTGGAGCATCACAGCATTCACCATACAACCTAAGTTTATATGTATATAATACATATAAGTATGCATATAATTATATATATATATAATTTATATATAATGTGTATATATGCTATAATATATAATTTAAACTTTGTTTTTTAAAAAGCATCAAAAAATCCAGTAACTCTACTATTGCACTATATATAGAAATATAAATATGGGTATCTTACACTATATTTTAAACTCAGCAATACACTAATTTTATGTTGTGAAAATTAATTTTTTAGGGCCAATTCTCATCTATAAAAATAAAAGTTTCAACTAGATCAAAGGCTGGCAAACATTGACAAAGGCCAGGTGGTAAATTTTTTGTTTTGTTTTTATGAGGCCTATGGTTTTGTCTCTACACTCAGCTCTGCTGCTGTGTAGTGAAAGCAGCCATAGGCAATATATAAATGAGTAAGTGTATCTGTATTCCAATAAAACTTTATTTACAAAAGAAGTTTACAACACAGGCTGTGGTTTACTGACCCCTGCACTAGATGATCTCTACTGTCCTTCCAGTTACTGACAATCTACATTTTTATAACTCCTTTCAAAATTAGCTAATAGATACATTCTTAAAATTATCTACTATAACTCCTTTTTAGAAATAGATAATAGAGAAAAAAGTAAGTTTTCAAATAGAATGCCTTAATATTTTCTTTCTTTTTTTTTTTTTTGGTACATGGGCCTCTCACTGTTGTGGCCTCTCCCGTTGTGGAGCACAGGCTCCGGATGCGCAGGCTCAGTGGCCATGACTCATGGTCCCAGCCACTCCGCGGCATGTGGGATCTTCCCGGACCAGGGCACTAACACGTGTCCCCTGCACCGGCAGGCGGACTCTCAACCACTGTGCCACCAGGGAAGCCCCATCTTTCTCTATTTTAATAACTAAAAATATTTATGGGTAGGTTTTAGTCACTTATGATACTTATAAAATTTATCCAATAGGAAAATTCAGTTTTAGAAACTTGGCTTTTTCTAAATTGCATCCAAATTTCCAAAGATCTCCCTGAAAAGGAGGGTGAAGGTACTTATTCAGAGAACCTTGTTTTTTACATCACTATACCCACAAGGCATTTCTAGAAACAGTTCAAGTGTTTTTTGTTGTTCTTGTGTTTCTTGAGTGATAGATTATACTGAGAAATATGCAGAGAGGAATCTACGTGTGTAGAATCAGTTCCCTTCAATGCCTACTTGAAATCCAAATATCAAAGGACCTTAAGAAAGATATAAACTTTCATGTAATCTCTTATGACCTTAACTCAAAACTTAATCTCCCTAAAGTATCTATCTGAATATAAAAGTATTAATATTTTGAAAAATATTAATACATTCTTCTCTTTAGCTTTTCTCAGTGTATAACCTGCTTCCCATTTGGCTCAAGGCATTAATCTGAAAAATTATAAAATGTTCATAAAGAAATGTGAGAATGAAAGAATAAATTTGAATTTCTGACTAAATATTTAACATAAAATTTTGCTACAAAGAACTTAACATACAATTTTGCAGCAAGACTAGAGCCTGGCAATATGAGCATCTGACTGAGAAAGGATTTTCTAAATTCCTTTAGGTTCTTCTGTTTCAAATCAAGAAAGAAGGCTGAATGACAGAAGACAGAGAGTTTTCTCATAATGATATGAAGATACATTTTTCACCTAAGATAGTTGACTATGAGGCTTGCCACTCCATGGCAAGGTAAATTAGAAAGAGATTTGACAAAATTCAATACCTATCCATGATTTAAAAAAACAAACAAACAAACAACTTTCCAGCAAACTAGAAATAGAGGGGAATATCTACGTTATAATGAAAAACACCTAACAAAATACACAGCTAACATTATATTTAATAGTTTAAAAAAAATGGATGCTTTCCCTCTAAGATCAGGAACAAGACAAGAAAATCCACTATCATTATTCCTATTCAACATAGTACTGGAAGTTCTAGCCATGTTAAAAATGTAAGAATAAGAAATTAAAGGAATACAGATTGGTAAGGAAGAAATAAAATTGTCTCTATTTACAGATTATGTAATTTTCTGGATAGAAAATCTCAAGAATCTGTAGAAATCTACTTCTAGAACCAATAAATAAATTCAGCAAGGTCACAGCTTAGCATATAAAATTTTGTAGCATTTCTATATACTAACAACGACCATGTGGAAAACAAAATTGAAAAAATAATGCCATTTATAATTGCTTCAACAAATGAAATAATTACATATAAACTTAAAAAATATATATAGTATCTTTGTTCTAAAGATTATAACATACCGATGAAAGAAGTGAAAGACCTAAATAAATTGAGAAGCATATTGTGTTTATGGATTAGAAGATTCAGTATAGTAAAAATTTCAATTGTCTTCAAATTGATGTGTAGGTTCAATGTAATTCTTATCAAAATCTTAGGTAGACATAGACAAGGTATTCTAAAATTTATATGGAATGATCTGGAATAACTAAAACAATTTTAATAAATAATAATATGTTGGGAAGACTCACACAACCAAATGATAAGGCTTACTATATATCTAGCTACTCTAATCAAGGCAGTGTCTTATTGGTAGAGAGAGATAGACAGAAATCAGTGGAACAGAATGGAAAACCAATAAATAAATCCCCACAAATATGCCCAACTGAATTTTTACAAAGGGGCAAAAACCAGTTCAATATAAGAAGGGTTGCCTTTTCAACAAAGGCAATTGGCCAACTACAAGAAAAAAAAAACATTAAACTCAATCTAAACCTTATACCTGATACAAAAATTAACTCAAAATGGGTCGTGATGTTAAACGCGAAATGTAAAATTGTAAAGTTTTAGGAAAAAAATAGGAGAAAACTTTGGGGCCTAAGATTAGGCAAAGATTTCTTAGACATGACACCAAAAGCATGATCGATAAAAGGAAAATTTAATAATCTCATAAAAATTAAGGCCATTACCTCTGCAAAAGTTGCTGTGAAGAAGTTGAAAAGTTAAGGTACAGACTGGGTGAAAATATTTGCAAACTTACATATCCAACATAGTACTTGTCTATAGAATATATAAAAAGCTGTCAAATCTCAGCAATTACAACATAGTCTGATTTTAAAATGGTCAAAAGGGCTTCCCTGGTGGCGCAGAGGTTGAGAATCCGCCTGCCAATGCAGGGGACACGGGTTTGAGCCCTAGTCTGGGAAGATCCCACATGCCGTGGAGCAACTAAGCCCGTGTGCCACAACTACTTAGCCTGCACTCTAGAGCCCATGAGCCACAACTACTGAAGCCCGTGTGCCTAGAGCTCATGCTCTGCAGCAACAGAAGCCACCGCAATGAGAAGCTTGCTCACCGCAAAGAAGAGTAGCCCCCACTCGCTGCAACTAGAGAAAAGCCCTCATGCACAACAAAGACCCAATGCAGCCATAAATAAATAAATAAATAAATTTATTAAAAAGAAATAAGCAAAAGACAGAAACAGGCATTTCGTTGAGGAATGTAAATGATGGTAAATAACAGATGAAAAGATGTTCAACACTATTAACATCAAAGAAATGCAAATCATAACCAAAATGAAATATTGGTATATCACATATATCACAATAGTTAAGATAAAAAAGTAATTAAAAATAGGGGCTTCCCTGGTGGCACAGTGGTTGGGAGTCCGCCTGCCAATGCAGGGGATACGGGTTCGTGCCCCGGTCCGGGAGGATCCCACGTGCTGCGGAGCGGCTGGGCCCGTGGGCCATGGCCGCTGGGCCTGCGCGTCTGGAGCCTGTGCCCCGCAATGTGAGAGGCCACAACAGTGAGAGGCCCGCGTACAGCAAAAAAAATAAAAAAAAATAATTAAAAATAAATTTAAAATAATGGTAACACTAAATGTGATGAAGATATGAAGCAACCGAATTACTCATACTTTGCTGGTGAGAATGTAAAATCTCACAGCCACACTGGAAAAAAGTGTGAATACAACCAAAACGTTCATTGTAAGGTTAGTGGTTAAACAATCTCTGGTACATCTATTCCATAGGATACTTAACAATAGTAAAAATAAATTAATTATTGATACACAAAATAACTTAAATGTATCTCAAAAGAATTGGGCTGAGTAAAAAAAAAAAAAAAAATCTAATCACAAAGTTATATACTTTCTGATCCAATTTAAAAAACATTCTTGAATTTACAAAATTAGAGAAATAATTTTGGGCGAGGGATGATGGAAAAGAGGTAGTTGTTTCTATAAAAGTGTAGCATGTGGGCTTCCCTGGTGGCACACTGGTTGAGCGTCCGCCTGCAGATGCAGGGGACATGGGTTCGTGCCCCGGTCCGGGAGGATCCCACGTGTCGCGGGGCAGCTGGACCCGTGGGCCATGGCTGCTGGGCCTGCGCGTCCGGAGCCTGTGCTCTGTGGTGGGAGAGTCCACAGCAGTGGGAGGCCCGTGTACCGCAAAAAAAAAAAAAGTGTAGCATGTGGGATTCTTGTGATGAAATTGTCTTTTCTGTATCTTGACTTTGGTGGTCACATGAATCTACACAAGTGATAAAATTGCATAGAACAAAATACACACACAGAGAGAAATAAGTGCGTGTAAAACTGCTGAAAATCAGTGTATTTATTAAGGAAAATTTCCTGATTGAAATGTTGTATTATGGTTATGCAAGATATTGCCACAGTGGGAAAGTTGTTGAAGGGTATACAGGATCACCTTATATTATTAACTCTACATGAAACTACAATTATCTTAAAAAGTTCTTTAAAATAAAGTAAAATAAGTGAGACTGAATAATTCAGTTTTTAAAACATCAGTTGGGAAACTTTTAAAGAGAAATTTGTAAGAGACTCCTATCTTCCATCCCAGGTTGCAGAGAGCTGGAAGGAACATTACTCCCCCCTTACAATGACAAAAAGATGGAAAGGGACTGGATTAACTCCAAGTCACTACTTAAAAAAAAAAAAATAGACTTTAATTTTTAGAGCAGTTATACTTTCACAGAAAAATTAAGAGAGATTTCCCATATACACCCAGGCACCACACATACATTGCCTCCCCCATTATCAATATGCTCCACCAGAATTATACATTTGTTACAACTAATAAACCTACATCAAACCTACATTATTATCACCCAAAGACCATAATTTACTAGGACTTAGTCCTCATGTTTTAAGTTCAATAGGTTTGGAGAAATGTACAATGACATGCATCCACAATAATAGTATCATACAGAGTAGTTTCACTGCCCTAAAACCTGTGCTCCACCAATTTTTCCCTTCCTCCCCCTTGACCCCTAGCAACCATTAATCTTTTTACTCTCTCCATGGTTTTGCCTTTTCTAGAATGTCATATAGAGTTGACCCTTGATTAGCACGAATTTGAACTGCAAGTGTCCACTTATATGTGCCTTTTTTTTCAGTGGTAAATACTACAGTACTACACTACAAGATTTGTAGTTGGTTGAATCAGTGGATGTAGAACTATGGATATGGAGGAATCACAAGTACTATATATCATACACGGATTTTTGACTGAGTGGAAGGTGGGAACCCATGACTCCTGTGCTGTTAAAAGGCCAATTGTCCTTGGAATCTTACAGTCTGTAGCCTTTAAAGATTGTCTTCTTTCACTTAGTAATATGTATTTAGGTTTCCTTTATTTCTTTTTATGTCTTAATACATCATTTCCTTTTTTAACACTGAATAACATTCCATTGTTTGGATGCACCACAGTTTATCCATTCACCTATTGAAGGACACTGGTTTGTTCCATGTTTTAGCAACTATCAATAAAACTGCTCAAAACATCCACTTGCTGGTTTTTGTGTGGACATAAGTTTTTAGCTCCTTTGGGTAAACAACAAGGAGTATGATTGCTGGATCATACAGTACGTACAATTGAAGGCTTTCTTCCTTTGAAAGTGCAAAGGTGGGGAGAACTTGTGGAGAAAGGCTAAAGAGAGATAAGAAGATCAGAAATATGATAGATGACTGCTATTTTCCCTAGTATGCCTAGTTTTTGCCCAGTATGATCTTGGTAATTAAATGTAATTAAATGTTAAAAAAATTATATGTTGAATGCCCATTTGCTACCCATCTGTTCTAATACAATTAAATCAAAGAAAAAGTATGTTCTGCCTCTTAAAGCAATTAAATTAATGTTAATTAAACACTATTAACTCATCTATATTTTGAAGTACAAGAAAATTTTATATACCACTTCATATAAAGCACATTAAAATTTCCAAGCTGCTGAAATAATGTCAAATAATGTCAATTTTAAATGCCAAAGTATATATTGTTAATAGGATTTAGGCAGACTACCCTATGAGCTTCCAAGTTGGAATAAAGTGGCTGAAATCTAAATTGATATAAATTTAGATTTCTAAATTTATATCAATAAATAATAAATAAATAATAAATAAAATTCTGTGTCATTTCAAACTCCAATTAATGAGAATAAAGGATAGTATCAATGTTGGAACTACTTTAAATAACTACTTTTTAAATATAGTAGTAAATTTTAAAAACTTAAAATAAGTTCAAATCATAACTACTTTTGAAAGTTCTCTTCAATTTTACAAGTATATGTTCTCCCACCTCCAGATTTTACTTTATTGAAATAAATACAATCATCAATTTTAGAAAAAAAAAGGCAGATTTAATGAATAAAATTTTAAAAATTGAGCAAAAAAAGTTGAGCTACTGCTCAATTTTATTGTGAACCTAAAACTGCTCTAACAAATAGAGACTATCAAAAAAATCTACTTGTACTCTTTCAAAACTTCTGTTATACAAAATTATAAAGAACTTAGCTGGAAATTTTTATTATGCAACTATCAAAGCATACTGCCAGTTTTCCCATGGTACATCTTTTAAAAATATAAACAGTCTTTCCTTTGATAATGTGTACCTTTTTATAGAGTGCTATATGTAGAAGTAAAGTGTTAAATACTATTTTCCATGTCTTCTAAATGAAGAAACAATGTGTTGATAGATTAAAGCTATTGCTTATAAGGTAAAATGTCAAACATACATGATCAATAATAAAAATAATATAATAAGAATTATCCATCCTGAAAATAATCTTCTGAGAGTTCAATACTACAAATATGTTCCAAAACACAAACAAAACATTTTGAACAGCAAAGAGTTGTTTAAAAGCACATGCATAGTTTCAAGAGAAAAGACAGATCTATGAATATCTAAATTAGTACAATGCTTTTCCCTTTCAAATTATATTGTTAGTTTTCCCTGAAATAACATTTCCAGATATTCTATTTAAAAAGTGAGGGCACAGGGGCTTCCCTGGTGGTGCAGTGGTTGACAGTCCGCCTGCCGATGCAGGGGACACGGGTTTGTGCCCAGGTCCGGGAAGATCCCACATGCTGCGGAGCGGCTGGGCCCGTGAGCCATGGCCGCTGAGCCTGTGCGTCCGGAGCCTGTGCTCCACAATGGGAGAGGCCACAAGAGTGAGAGGCCCGTGTACCGCAAAAAAAAAAAAAAAAAAAAAAGTGAGGGCACAAAGTAAAGTCATTCATTCATCAAGTTTTATAAAAAACTTACAGTATGCCACACAATTTGTTAAGTGCCGAAAAATCAATGGTGTACAGAATAGGTCAAGTGACTTCTTCAGAAGTGGACACACTTGTGGGCTTCCAGAAAAAAATTGAAATACAGTACTGTATAAAATGTGATGTGATTAGAAGAGTAATATATGCTGTGGTACCAGATTTGGAGGTTAAAGGAAGGTTAGAAAGATAAACAGAAACCTATAAAATATGAGGAAAAACTAGAGGAGTCAGGAGCAAAGAGGGTGAAGGAAATATATTTAAGTAATGAAGAGAGCTTGTACTTACTACATAATTACAGAAAGGAAGAGAGAAGAGAGGAATGGTTAGAGAAAGGAAGGAAGAGAGAAAAAATGTAAATTGCTAAAGGACTGTCTGTATAATCTATAAGTACCAAGAGAGATCCAAGCTGTGATGTAGACAAGGGCAACCCATAAGCATGTGACCTATGCATTTGCACATGGTCCCCTGCTCAGAAGAGTCTTATGTTGTCTGAATGCCCTCATATCAATATCTTGAAATGTTTAATAATTTTATTTATTTATTATTATGTTTTATTGAAGTATAGTTGATTCACAACACCATACAAGTTACAGGTGTACAGCATAGAGACTCATAATCTTCAAGGGTTATACTCCATCTACCGTCATCATAAAACACAGGGTACATTACCTGCACTGCACAATACATCTCACAGCTTACTTTACACATAATAGCTTGTGGTGGGAGGCAATATGGGGTAAGGGTTGGGAGGTATTATGCATAAATTAATAATTTTATTTTAAACTTAAGTTTTGTAAGTCAAGTCCACTGGGACAATGGAGCATGCATGTGCACAGAAGAGATGTGTGCAGCATGCAAGTTTACTAGAGCTTGCCCCTTCTCCCTATCTCATATAGTATTTGTGATGCCCCATGAGTACACAATTCCTTTGGATCAGTAAAGTGTCGGTGTTCAGCAAGACTCAAGTGGGCACAAGATAAGTCTGTAAAATCTCCATGAGTAAGCAGAGATGCTGACAGTGCTGAGAAACAATGCTTTCTGTTTGAATGAGAACCAGAACAAGGCAGTGATATTCTAAGAAAAGAGAAAAAACAAAACCCTATTATATCATTTATTTCTTATGTTACTGCCCTATATTATCCAACCACTATGCTGAAAATGAAGATATAGAAGGAAAGGGATAATTAGTTGAGTGATAGCTCCTTCTCTCTTCAAAAATACATCAGTAAGTCCTTCCTTACTGATCAGTAAGCCAAAAATAGAGTGTGTTCGTAGAATGTGTGTTATCAAGAAATGA
Source organism: Pseudorca crassidens (assembly GCF_039906515.1). Classification (NCBI taxonomy): domain Eukaryota; kingdom Metazoa; phylum Chordata; class Mammalia; order Artiodactyla; family Delphinidae; genus Pseudorca; species Pseudorca crassidens. The sequence goes on along the minus strand of NC_090309.1, from coordinate 21,858,642 downwards.
AATGAGCACTACTTAGTAATATTTGTTAAACAGATTGGAAAGAAAAAGTGTTTATGCATGTGTAACCTACAGAACACAAATGTGTAGTGTTGTGTTGGTGATTCTGCATATGGATTAAATGCATATTTGCATTTAAAATTGGCATTGCACAATTTAAAGATGAATGACCCATTAAAATTATGCATTGCTTCAATAGATTGGGAAAGTATGAATATCCATTCTAGTTAGAGGGAAGGGATGACTATGTAACCAGAATATGGCAAATGCCTTGAATACATATTAAAAATATATTTACAAAATATGTGTGTGTCCAAGTAGAAAACTGACACTTGAAATTGGTATTTTAAAGTACATGGTATTAAGAAAGATTCATATTATATTTAATAATAAAAGAATCTGAAAAAAAGGCAAAGTATATTTTGCTCCAGTCTTTTTTTCATTCCTCTTAGAGGAATAAACCCAAACTAAACAAAACTAAAACCTTAAAATTCCCTGGTAAGTGATAAAGTTGCCTTTCAAAGAGATGAGAAATTGCATTTATTGCATTCTATATTCTCTTATTTTTTCCTATCAAATACCATAAGGAACAGTCAAATAAGGGTCAAAATATGTAAAAAAAAAAAAAAAAAAAACCCTTAGGAGGCACCAAATAAATGAGATTCAAAAGAATTACATCAACTGAATATACTCATTTTTAATGACATTAAAAATATATATATCACTCATCCCACTTGGTTTTTATTATCAACAAGTGGCATTAAATGAATTCCTGAAAGTTAATTTCCATACTGATAACTAAAAGAGCTCTAGATGTCAGAGTATGTCATTCCAAGCTAACTTACTAATCCTATTTGGTAAGTTGGAAATGCAAATTAATTATGCAAGAATAACACAGAAAAACAGAACATATTAGAGAGAAGATGATCATACGTTTTTGAACATTGAGACTAAAATATGTATATACAGTAGGAATAGAGGTTGTATAAGTACTATTTGGTTAATGTCAAGCTCTGATAAATATTGAGTACTATTAATATAGCCAGGCAAGGACTAAGACCTTGCTCTTGCTCACAAACTTGACTAAGACCTTGCCCTTGCTCACAAACTTGCTCTGTGTGTTGCTAATACTTGGAAAGAAATTTTCAGTGTCCTTTATATTGTTTCCTAAGAATAGAACACACACATCTAAACTGAATTTAAGATCAAATAGTGGGGAGACCTTCAAGATGGCAGAGGAGTAAGACGTGGAGATCACCTTCCTCCCCACAAATACATCAAAAATACATCTACATGTGGAACAATTGCTACAGAACACCTACTGAATGCTGACAGAAGACCTCAGACTTCCCAAAAGGCAAGAAAATCCCCACGTACTTGGGTAGAGCAAAAGAAAAAACAGAGACAAAAGAATACGGATGGGACGTGCACCTCTGGGAGGGATCTGTGAAGGAGGAAAAGTTTCCACATGCTAGGAAGCCCCTTCACTGACAGGGACGGAGGGTGGGTCGGGGGGAAGCTTCAGAGCCACAGAGGAGAGTGCAGCAACAGGGGTGCAGAGGGCAAAACAGAGAGATTCCTGCACAGAGAATTGGTGCTGACTAGCACTTACCAACCTGAAATGCTTATCTGCTCACCCACCAGGATGGGTGGGGGCTGGAAGCTGAGGCTCAGGCTTCAGAGATCAGATCCCAGGGAGATGACTGGGGTTGGCTGCGTGAACACATCCTGAATGGGGCTCAGCTAGCTAGCCAGGAGGGAGTTAGGGAAAAAGTCTAGAACTGCCAAAGAGGCAAGAGACCATTGTTTCTGGGTGTGTGAGGAGAGGGGATTCCTGATCTGTGTGCCCATGGAAGGCAGAGCACTGCCTAAGCAAGCTCTATAGATGGGTGTGAACTAGAACTAGAACAAAAATGTCACAATTTGTATGGAAACACAAAAGACCCCGAATAGCCAAAGCAATCTTGAGAACAAAAAATGGAGCTGGAGGAATCAGGCTCCCTGACTTCAGACTATACTACAAAGCTACAGTAATCAAGACAGTATTGTATTGGCACAAAAACAGAAATATAGATCAATGGAACAAGATAGAAAGCCCAGAGATAAACCCTCACAATATGGTTACCTTTTCTTTGGCTAAGGAAGCAAGAATATACAATGGAGAAAAGACAGTCTCTTCAATAATTGATGCTGGGAAAACTGGACAGCTACCTGTAAAAGAATGAATTTACAACACTCCCTAACACCATACACAAAAATAAACTCAAAATGGATTAAAAACCTAAATGTAAAGCCAGACACTATAAAACTCTAGGAGGAAAACATAGGCAGAGCACTCTATGACATAAATCACAGCAAGATCCTTTTTGACCCACCTCCTAGAGAAATGGAAATAAAAACAAAAATAAACAAATGGAACCTAATGAAACTTAGAATCTTTTACAAAGTAAAAGAAACTATAAACAAGATGAAAAGACAACCCTCAGAATGGGAGAAAATATTTGCAAACAAAGCAACTGATAAAGGATTAACCTCCAAAATATACAAGCAGCTCATGCTACTCAATAGTAAAAAAACAAGCAACCCAATCCAAAAATGGGCCAAAGAAATAGACATTTCTCCAAAGAAGACATACAGATTGCCAACAAACACATGAAAGGATGCTCAACTCAACATCACTAATCATCAGAGAAATGCAAATCAAAACCACAATGAGGTATCACCTCACACTGGTCAGAATGTTCATCATTAAGAAACCTACAGACAGTAACTACTGGAGAAAGTGTGGAGGAAAGGGAATCCTCTTGCACTGTTGGTGGGAATGTAAATTGATACAGCCACTATGGAGAACAGCATGGAGCTTCCTTAAAAAACTAAAATTAGAACTACTATATGACCCAGAAATCCCACTACTGGCCATATACCCTGAGAAAACCATAATTAAAAAAGAGTCATGTACCACAATTTTCATTGCAGCACTATTTACAATAGGCAGGACTTTGAAGCATCCTAAGTGTCCATTGACAGATGAATGGATAAAGTAGATATGGCACATGTATATGATGGAATATTACTCAGCTATAAAAAGAAATTAAATTGAGTTATTTGTAGTGAGGTGGATGAACCTAGAGACTGTCATACAGAGTGAAGTAAGTCAGAAAGAGAAAAACAAATACCATATGCTAACACATATATATGGAATCTTAAAAAAAATTGTTCTGATAAACCTAGGGACAGGGTAGGAATAAAGACACAGACGTAGAGAATGGACCTGAGGACTTAGGGAGGGGGAGGGTAAGCTGGGATGAAGTGAGAGAGGAGCATTGACATACATACACTACCAAATATAAAATAGATAGCTAGTGGGAAGTAGCTGCATAGCACAGGAGATCAGCTTGGTGTTTAGTGACCATCTAGAGGGGTGGGATAGGGAGGGGTTATGGGGATGTATGTATGCATATAGCTGATTCACTTTTTTATACAGCAAAAACTAACACAACATTGTAAAACAATTATACTCCAATAAATATGTTTAAAAAAAAGAACTGTAACAGCTTATTTATTTTAGATTTATTTAATTTCATCTTTTTGTTGCTGTTTCTTACTCCAGATAACCAAAATGTGTCAGCTATTATAGTAGTCGGTGAGAATTGATATTAGGTTTCTCTATAGTAAGTTTCTTTTTAACAAGGTTGATAAAATATGCAGTAAAACTAGATACAAAATATTAAAAAACAAAACCTTAGTAGAGGAATTACTTAGCATAGAGAGATTATGAAAAGAAATTTATCTATTAAAGTCTTGTCATATTACATGTTAGATTGCAATCTGCTTTTAAATATGGGTCTGATGTCAGTTATTTCACCGTAAATTTAAAGTCACTTTCATAGCTCCTAGAACTTATTTCCCTGTTTCTAATCATGTAATTAAAAGTTCTGTCTTCTTCTAAATAAAGTATAATCAAATTGTTCAAAAAAAAAAATTGCTCAACACTACCATTTGTAGCAATAGGGAGGTAATAAACATTTTTTTTCTTTTTTTGTAATAAACTATAGACCTGTGACTGGTACCATTCAAATCACACATAATTTTATTTCTCTGTCTGGGTTTAATGTTGATGCTGCTTGTCTAATTTTAATGACTAAGTTGTATTTATTTTCACTCAATAATACTGTCAGTTCCAAATGACTTGGAGAATTACAAAATCTGAAATTAACATGCTTTAATCACTTGAGTATGATATAAATCCCATAAAAGCAATTTATAGCTATTACTACTATAATATTTTTTTACTAGCTCTATCTTCACTTCAAAAAACTCATAATTTCATAAATGAGATAAAAGTTAGATGAACCCCAACCCTTATATATTTAGTAACCCATTAGTTTTTTTAATATTTTACATTTTACCTCCCTTTCAAACTTTATAATTATTCAAAATATTAAGTACAACGTATTTCAGCCTATTGGAAATGCCCTACAATAATGCATAACAGACATAATCAGAGCAATAGTGGTGCATGATTTATTACCACATCAATCGACAACCAGAGTAATGATGGTTTGTTATGAATATAATACACTGGTTTGTTTAAAAATAAAATGGTTAATACATGCAAGAAAATAGATGATGAGATTGAGCATTTCACTAAAGAACTAGAATTAATTGTGAAAAAAATCTAATTGAAATTCTAGAAAGAGAAAATACAGTACTGAATTTAATAATTCAATACCTAATTAGACATTGCTGAGAAAAGTTTTGGTTAACTGTAAACTAATGCTGTTGGATATACACAAACTGAAGTATGAGGAAAAATACAGATGAAAACAAAGTAAAACAAAAGAGCATAAGTGATATATATATATATATATATGCAGTATATATGTCACTTTTACATATGTGTCACTGTTATATATAAATTTGTATATGTATGGATATAAAATTGGAGTCTCAAAAGGAGAAAAGGGAGAGAATTGGACAGATCCATATTTGAAAAGAAAGAGGCTACGATGTTCTTGAAGTTGATGAAAGATATCAAGAATAATAAGCCTCAACTAAGATAAGTTCTAAAAAATAACAAGGCACATCATAGAAAAACTAAAAATCATAGACAAGGAAAATCTTAAAGACTTTATCTTCAGTGGTACAACAATGAGTATGGCAACTGACTTTTCAAATGAAATAAACAAAGATCAGTGACTCACTGCAATAGAAATCAAATATATAATAACCAAATGTTTATTTATGGAAATACTAATATATTGACTCTGTGAGTACTAATTAAGTATAAATAAGGTATAACTTACTGATATTAATAATGATATAGATATGACATTATAGATTTTGAAGACATTATAATTAAATATCCTAATTAATTCAAAATGAAATGAAAAATCTTAATAATTTCATATTTAATTAGAAAGTTGAGTCTACAACTAAAATATTTCCAAAAAGCTGTCTTTCGATTAAATGTACATAATTGGTGAGTGAATCTTCCCATATATTTAAGGAATAAATAATCTTACATATATTTTCTAAGGAATAAATATATTCTAAGGAATAAATAATCTTACATATATTTTCTTTTTTTCTTTTATTTATTTATTTATTTTTAATTTTTATTATATATTGCAGTATAGCTGATTTACAATATTGTGTTAGTTTCAGGTGTGTAATAAAGTGATTCAGTTATACATATACATATATCCATTCTTTTTCAGATTATTTTCCATTTAGCTTATTACAGAGTATTGAGTAGAGTACCCTGTGCTACACAGTAGGTCCTTGTTGATTATCTATTTTATTTATGGTAGTGTGCACATGTCAATCTTAAACTCCCAATTTATCCCTCCCCCCTCCCACCTTAACCCTTTGGCAAGCATAAGTTTGTTTTCTAAGTCTGTGAGTCTGTTTCTGTTTTGTAAATAAGTTCATTTGTATTTTTTTTAGATTCCATATACAAGTGATATCATATGATATTTGTGTTTGTCTGACTTACTTTACTTAGTATGATACTCTGTAGGTACATACATGTTGCTGCAAATGGCATTATTTCATTCCTTTTCTATGGCTGAGTTATATTCCATTGTATGTATATACCACATCTTCTTTATCTATTCATCTGTTGATGGACATTTAGGTTGCTTCCATGTCTTGGCTATTGTAAATAGTGTTGCAAAGGCATTGGGGTACATGTGTCTTTTAGAATTATAGTTTTCTCTAGATATATTCCCAGGAGTGGGATTTCTGGATCATATGGTAGCTCTATTTTTAGTTTGTAAGGAAACTCCATACTGTTCTCCATAGCGGATATTATAAATAACTTAGAGGCAAACAGAGAGAGAACACTCTCTGACATAAATCATAACAATATCTTTTTAGATCCACCTCCAAGAATAATGAAAATAAAAATAAACAAATGGGACCTAGTTAAACTTAAAAGATTTGGCACAGCAAATGAAACCATAAACAAAATGAAAAGACAAGCCATGGTATGGGAGAAAGTATTTGCAAAAACAGGGACCGATAAGGGATTAACCTCCAAAATATACAAACAGCTCATGCAGCTCAATATAAAAAAAGCAAACAACCCAATCCAAAAATGGGCAGGAGATCTAAATCGACATCTTTCCAAAGAAGACAGACAGATGGTCAGCAAACACATGAAAATATGCTCAACATCACTAATGATTACAGAAATGCAAATCAAAACTACTAAGAGGTATCACCTCACACCAGTCAGAATGGCCATCATCAAAAATTCTACAAATAATAAATGCTGGAGAGGTTGTGAAGAAAAGGAAACCCACATACACTGTTGGTGGGAATGTAAATTAATCAACATATATTTTCCAAACAGTGGAAAATGAGGAAACATTATCCAACTCACTCTATGATATAAGTAAAATCATGCTATCAAAAGTTTTCAAGGACGCTAAAAGAAAAAAATACAGGCATCTTGCTCATCAACGTGGATATAAAATATGCAAAAATGTTAGCAAATAAAAAATTATTTAGAAAACATACATAAGAACAAAATTAGATTTAATCCAAAAATGTGAGTGAACATTTAAAAATTACCAATGTAATTTTTCAAATTCTCATAAAAGGAAAAAAATACACAGAACAATAGATGATTACTAAGCAGAATGTATATGGTTTAATACTCATTTATGAAAAAAAAACTTCTCTAAGAAAACTAGAAAAGAATGAATATCACTTAAGGAGAAAAAGATATGTAATTCCAACAAGCAAATTCTTTGCAGCAAAGGACATACTTATTAGGGAAAGGGTTCAAGATTTCCTCTGCATATTGGAATGAGGCAAAATTCATGTCACTACATCTAGTATATTTTTTGGGAGAATTTAAGAAAAGCAAAACTGAAAGAAAAAACATGTACAAGATTTATACACAAAAATAAAACTGAAGAAAATGTAGAAATATCTACAGAATATCTATTAAAATTGAATTAGGGAAGTTGCTAGATATATAAATTTATATAATATATATAATGTATATTATATGATTATATTATATGATTCTATATAATCATAAAACATTACATTATCATATACTATATAAGCTATATATTGTGTTATATATGTATATTTTATACTGTATATCATGTAAATTATACTTACATATAACATATATAGTATTATATATAATTTATACATTATATTATATTATTCTAATTTTTATATTATATCCTAATATTATAATTTATATATTTATATTTAGTTATATATAAATTTATAAATAATCATATATCAATAATTTATATATTAAAAATTATATATAATTAATTTGATTAAATTTATTATAATTTATTATATTATATTACAATATTATAATTTAGATAGTTTTGTGAAATTATATATAAATATATGTATAATTATATATATAAATATATATTATATATCTATTATATTTTATATATAATATATAATAGATGGTATATGATATATAATATATAACATTACATGTAATATAAATATAATATATAACATAATAATATATATTATATATGTATTATATACATTTATATTATATACATATATAATATATGTAATATGTATTATATATGTATATAAATATATATTAATATAATATAATATATAAAACATAGATATTATGTATATTATATAGTACATAAATTATATATATTATACTTTATTATATTATATTTCATTGTATTATTAAATTTTTTGATATTATATTATAATTTATAGAAATTTATATAGAAATTATATATAATATGTAAACCAGCAACAAATAATTAGAATATGAAATTATAAAGGTGATACTATTTTCAATAGCATCAAAATTATTACATAACAAGGAATCAATATATTTAAATATGTAAAATACCTCAACACTAATATATAAAGGGTAAAGAACAGAGACCAGAAATAAGCCTGCATATACACTAGCACATAACTGATGACAAAGATGACACTGCAATCCAAGGGGGAATGATAGACTTGTTAATAAACAGTGTTGGGTCACTTGGATTTCCAACTGCAAATAAAAATAATTCTTACCCATATCTCACACCGTAAACAGAAATTAATTAAACGTTTGTATAAATGGCCTATAAAATGTGAGACAATCAGGTTTATTGAAGATGACAAAGGTTACGTAACATATTCACGAGCTTGGGAATGGCAAATAATTTTTTAAATGTGGTCCCCCAAAGCACTATCATAAATGATTAGTAATTGTAGAAGAAATAAGAAAAATAAAAAGTCCCTTTAAAAGACAGTAATATTTTTTTCAGACAAGACCCAATAATGGATGTTAAAATGATAGTGAAAGCACATCATGTTTGCATCATCTTAAAGTATCTTCTTCAAAATAGTTATTAAATACAAATGGAAAAGGAGTAACTTTATTGTGAAGAGAACCAGCATAAACCACCTAAACAATTTCTCAGTTTTTCCTTTTCTTTCATGACTTTGGCACTTTTGAAAAGTACTTGTAATTTACTTTGCATAATGCTCCTCAATCTGGGTTCACTTGATATTTTCTCATAATGAAATTGTGTAACATGTTTTCCTTAAGAATACCACAGAAGGATTTTTCCTATTCAGTGAGTCATAGTAGAGTGTGCCTAATAGGTCTTATTGATTTAGATGTTCCTGCTGGCTTTCTTCACTGTAAGGATCTTTCAAACTACACAGTTTAAAAAATGGTAATTTAGATTGCATTAAAATGAAGTTAGCACTGGAAGAATGAAAGGGCAAGACAGTTTGAGAGAATATATGTACAATATATTTACTTAATAAGGGGTTCATAGTCATTTACATTAAAAATTTCAACGAAAAATAGAAATGCAATCCAATAGAAAAAATATGCAAAAGACTTTGATAGTCATTTCACAAAATAGTGTACTCAAATGGCCAATATATATGTATTAAAAATTGCTCAGCAACACTGAATCACAAGAAAATTTAAATTAAAATCACCAGGATAAACCACTATACACCCAATGTAATGTCTATGTTTAACAAAAAATACCAAACAAAACTGATAATAACAAGTACTGGCAAGGAAATGAAGCAAATGAATATGCACTGTTAATGGCAATATAAATTGATTTGACCACTCGGCAAAAACTCCTTTGGCAATTTCTATTAAAGCCTAGTATGTTCTGATCTTATGGTCAAACAATTCTATGTCTAAACAACCAACATGTATATTAATGGAAAAATACATTATGTATGTATGTGTTGGTTTGAAACCTTGGAAGTCCCAAGGGTGAAATTTGAAACTGATCCCCATGCACAGAGGGCAAGGAGAGAAGGAAGAAAGAGGCAGACTGGTAGGAAGCAGGTTTAACAAGCAAGGCGATTTACTTACAAACTCTGTCTGGGGTGGCCACAAGAAGAATAAATCTCCATACTCTCCTGCCAGAATCTTTAAAGTTTGTATAGAAGACTTAATTCAGTTCAGTCATATTTCCAATTCAGATGGTCTCAACAACACCTTCCTCTCTCAAGGCTTTGTCCTTGAAATAGTTCCTAGTGTGGGAATGGTGGCTGAACATACATTTCAAGGACAAGGGAAGGAGGGAAGGGGTTTCTCATTGTTCAGGTCCAGTCCATGGGTCAAACTGTGGTCACATTAATGACGTCCTCCAACAGTATGTATGTTCTGTATATAACACTATACAAGTGGCAAGAACATGATTATTGCTATAGGCAACAGAAATATTCTGAATCTCATAAATATAATCTTGAACCAAAGGATCTAAACACAAAGTAATTTCATTTAAATAAATAGACAAATAGGCAAAATTATTCTATGGAAGCAGAACTATGAATAGTGGTTATTTTTGACAAAGAAGTATGTAGTAACAAGAGATGACATAGTGGTTGTTTTGAATATGGTAGCATTTTCTTTCTTCATCTGGGTGGTGGTGACATAGGTGTGTACTCTTTGTGAAAATTCAAAAACACTAGTGTGAAGGATATTCACAGAAATTGTATGAAAGTGTCAAGTTTAAGTGTCATAAATGCCCCCAAAAGATATTTTTATTTTCTTATGCAAACTTTTAGTCTATGATCACTAAAACCATATTTACAAAAATATATTAAATATAAATATTTAACCATTAGAGAAATGATCATCATGCATAATCCAATTGTATATTCCAAATGGGGAAAAATGACTGAAAAGACACATATCAAACTCAAATGTATTCTTCTCAACTAATATGTATTACTTTTAAATTAGTGGACTATTTTAATGGAGTACAAATCCATTGAGTTTAATTAAACTCCTTATTTGACCAGCTAAACTGAATATACTGTGTAAGTAAAAGAAAAATAAAAGTTTTTATTAACTGTGTATTTCTAAACTTGTTCATGTCAGAGGGTGGTTTTCCAGTTTTGATTGGTTCTGTTTTTGTTTGCTTGTTTGTTTATTTTAGTAAGAATTGAATATATTTCTTTTCCTTTTATTGGCCTGCTTTCCTAAGGAAAGTAGTAAAACCACATGTGCACTGAGGCTCTGCTTTTTAAGGGTTGCACTTGCTCTGCTTCATTGAATTGAAGCCTTTATGAATTTCATTCATGTATTTATTGATTCACTCATGCTTTTGTTCATCCACTGTGGATTTATTAGGCAACTGCTGTATGATTTGGTTTATATAATATACAAAGTCTTCTATTTTTCAGAAAGTGAATCTAACAGTTGGAGATTGGAAATTGTCTTCCCTGTGTGAATCCTCACACCTGTCAAATTAAACCAAATTCAGGAGTTGATTAGGCATTGCTACCAAAAACTTAAATGACTGTGAATTTACACAGTTTTGTCATTGATGTCTTCACTAGCTTGTTTGCCCAGAAATATGGTCAGAATTACATTTTTGTTTCTTTTCTAATTTCAAATCAAATCAATTTTTGTATCTGTAGGGTGTGAAACTATTGTTACTTTACCTTAAGCAATAGCATATTTGATTTATTTACCCACAGAGATACCTCTAATTTACAGATGGTTTTTATATTATGTTTAGTTTTCAGCAGTTTGATTATGTTGCGTCTGGACATGAAATTGTTAGGGTTCTCTTTTTTTTCAGGTTTTTGAATTTGTGTGTTTATAATTTTTGCTACATTTGAGAAATTTTCAGCCATTATTTCTTCAAATATATATTTAGACCCACCTTATTTTTCTGGAACTCTGATGACACAAATGTTAGGTCTTTTGTTATTGTTTCACAGGTCCCTGAGTTCTATTCGCTTTTCAATCTATGTTTTCTCTGTTGTTTAAATGAGATAGTTTTTAATTGATGTATCTTCAAGTTCACTGATTCTTTCCTCTGTCATCTCCATTCTGCTAGTGAGCTTCTTCTGTGAGCATTTTATTTTGTTGATGTATTTTTTTCAGTTTTAAAATTTTGATTTGACACATATTTATATTATCTGTTTGTTTTCTGAGATTTTCTGTATTTTAATTTGTTTTAAAAGTGTTTATAATTGCATGTTAGATAATTTTTATTATAGATGCTTTAAAACCCTTGCCTGTTTGTTCCAACATGATTGTTATCTCAATGTTTGTGTCTCTTAATTATCTTTTATCATTCAACTTGGGATTTTTTATGGTTTGATTTGATAAATGATTTGGGTCTGTATCTTAGGTGCTTAGACAATTATATTTTGAAACATTTGTTCCTACTTAAATATTCTAATTTAGAAGGTAGTCAGCCTATTTAAGATCAAATTGCATTTCCTGACCAATTTTTGTTGACTGTGGTTCAATTGTCAATTTAGGTATATAAAACATTTGTAGTGCTAATCTAGTCCACCCTGCTTGTATGTTACCAAGAACAAAGCTACACACACACACAGTTCCTGAAGCAGTAAGTTGATGGGGGGAAGGGACCTCTGCTCTTGTTTGTGTAAAGTGTGGATGATTGTTAGGGATTCACCAGGCAGTCTTCATGGCCACTGTAAAATGAGGAGTGTGAGGGACACCACCTCATTATTATATGGCAGAGATGGAAGAAAAACCTCCACCCACAGACTCTGCCAAGGAAGAATGTGACCTCCTTATTGCAGGGAGAAGATGAAAAAATAGGATTCTGTTCACAGTCTTTGTAGGCAAAGTGTTTGGTGGGGAGAGGGAGAGATAAGGTCAATCATCTTTGAATTATTAACAGTTCTCCTGGTGATTCAGTCAACAGGTGCATTGAATAATAAATAGAATGAGTCCTTCAGTGACTGTGTATGTTTGAGAGCTAAGTAGTAGGTGGGGAGGAATTCAACTTGCACAAAGTCCTAGTTGAAGAGACCAGAAGACCACACAAGACACATGTCATGATAACTAGAACTTTATGAGCTAAGACCATAATAAGACCTCAAAGCTAAAATATAGATTATTTAAAACACACACACACACACACACACACTAAGCAGTGAGTGACACAGCTTTTGTTTTAATTTTAGCATGTTCTATTTTCCAGAAAGTGATTATTGGTCATTGTGTTTTCACTATCAATATTTTTCTCTTGCTTACTCCAGATTACTGTATGGGTACCAATCCTAATAGACATACATTTATTTGTCATACATGGACTGTTTTAAAGAACATAAACCCCAAAACATTATCACTCTCCTTCATTTTGTGGGCAGCTCTGTAGGCAATGGGCCATCACTAGTGGGAGAAAGAAACTTTGGACTGACAGTCTTTGTGATATGTCCCATGTGAAGAATCATATTTCTTAGTTACTTGCATAAATACTTTAGTCTATGTTTGTAAAGTAGGGAAATATTTTGAATTATCCCCTTAATCAAAGAAAAATATATATTAAAATAATCTTTGATTTGCTTTTATTTGGGTAAGGGAGAAATGAAAATCTCTGTGAAAACTGTGGAAAGGAAACTGACTTCTGAAATATCTAAATATTTTAGACTATTTACTCAAGATAGAAACACCAGGAACGAAGAGAGGGAATGACTTAATCACCAATCAAATAATATTTCAATAATTTCAAACCATATAGGCAATGCTCAAAAATTTGAAAATCATAATACCACCTGGTTTTCATTCAGGTTGTTTAAGCTTGGATCACATTGTCTTCCCAATGTTTATGAAAACAAGACTAATGTAGTTGTAATATAATAGTCTACATGCTTTCTTCTTAAAAATGTATGTTTCCCATCCTCTGTGCAATGAAAACATAATCAATTTTTTTTCAAAAGTAGTACATTAGAATCATAGAAATTTTCTGTCATACTTTCTGCTTGTTTCAAGGTACTTTAATTGTATTTGGTTCATTTTAAGCATTTTCAGACAAAAATTTCAATCAGGCTTCTTGAAGTAAATATATTTAATAAACAAACAAAAAAGATTTCTTATACTTGCATAATAGTATTTAACATATAAAAATGACATTTAAAAATGTTAAGAGAATAAAGGTTTGAGTGTATGTATAAATGTGTGTGTATCTATACATATATAGAGATATAAAAGCCTTGAATCTTTGAATTTCTCAAAAGTTACTTAATCGTTTTGAAAAGTATTACTTGCAAATTGTCAATGACTTGACAGAAGATTAAATACATAGCACACAAGAGTCGCTAATAATTCAGAAACATGCTTAATTCAGTGATGGTAGAGATGCCTGTTTTTAAGCAAAACACTGCTATATTTCATCTGTTTCAAGAAACTGTCAATAAAGAGAGAGAGAGAGATCAAAACAGAAACCAGAAAATCTGGTTTCTAGTATCTACTTATTTTAGTTTAAATAAATATAGAGTAGAATTAATTTATTTGTTGTTTACATTTTTTAACAGTTACTGTATTCTCGACATTGTGTAGGACAAAAAAGGTGGTGCAATGGAATCTAACATAATTTACCTAAAAAATGGAAATGTGATTATTCACTAAATATGTCAGTAGAATGATTATTCCTTTGAGCCCTGTATCCCTCTTCTTATCAAATACTCTGGATATAATGATTATTGGCCCCTCCTTAAAGAGTCTCCACTAAAAATTTTTCATATCTGTAATGTTATAAATAGTGCTGCAATAATAGCTATGATAATTAACTCCTAGATTATACTGATATTTGCTATAATAAAAACTGCAAATTTACTATGATAAAATGTTTATGAGCATTAAGCATTATTATTGTTATTATTTCAATTTTGTGACTTAAAGCTACAGAATAAAACACTTAAACCTCTTCTTAATCTGAAAAAAACATCCATACATCTCTTCCAGAGTTTTATCTTATTAACTAGCATGAGTGCCTACTCAATTGCCAAAGCAGGAGCCTGGGCAAAATTCCTGCTCTTTATTTATTTTGAAATTTGTGCTTCTCTTTGGAGGATAATTGGTTAGATTTCTGCTTATATTTTATATCAGGAGCCAATAAAATGTAATGGTTAATAGCACAAGCTGTGAGCCAAAGCACCCAGTGTCATAGCCCATCTACTATGCTGAATCAAAAGTTTCAGAGGCTTTCAGAATTTGTACAATTTTTGTCAACTCTTGTAGCAATCTCAACTCCCATGTCATCCCAGTGTAATTTTCACAAAATTAGCCAATCAAAGGATGTTTGGTTACCAGAGGGATCTGTTAGGAAATGTATTCAGAATCCCCTGGACTTGCCATGTGGAATCACTCTTGGTCATGTGGCCAGGAATTCTGGACTCCTGTATGGGCTAATGTTTATGAGTCTATAAGGAAAATATGTAAGAACATGTCAAATTGGCATTATCCATAATATATGGAGATATTGATGGAGTATACAGCTCTGAAATACAGCTCTCAAAAACATCAATAGTCTTGTGTACTGAGTATTTAACAGTATGAGAATTCAATTTGATGCTCCAAATATTTGAGAAATAACTATGTGGCAAGTACAGTACTAGCCCTTGAGGACAGGATGCTTAAGAAAGAAATACAGCTTATTCCCTCCTGGAACTAAAAATCCCACAGGAAGTGCCATTGTATTTGTTAATAAAAGGAAAATTCAGCTTAAATATAGAATAATTTAAAAAATAAAAGTTAAGTTTAAAAACAATCCATCTATACAAATTGCACATACTACAATTTAATTCTATAAATTACTTACCATTGAACATATATTTCCATCAATACATACTCATCTGTGATACAGCATATGGGTGTGTGTGTGTGTGTTCACATAATATTATGGATAATTTAAAAAATCAATACAAAATGGAAATTTATGATTTTAAACGTTTCTGTTTTCACAAAGAATATAAATTCAATAAATATTAAAAGAGGCTAGAAAATTACAAATAACCTGAGTATAGGTAAGGAAATAAACAATTAATAAAAAGAAAAGCAGAAATTAATTTTAAAACAGAAAAATAGAAGCATAAGAAAGCAAAGAACTGACATTATAACAAAATTCTAATAGAATAGAAATTTAAAAAATATAACCTAGTGCAGCTGAAAATGAGAGTAAGGGAAAAACTATGATTAAACCAGCAAAATTGAGATAAGTGTGAAAGAAAGGCCTAATGGATTTATACTGTCACATTTAAAATTTTGATTACATGTGTATCCAAAATTAACTCAAAATTTATTTTAAAAGCTCTAATAAACAAATATCCCTAAGAATAAACTTTAGGCTTGTCTTAAAGCAACCTTAAGGGTAGTGGGTCCATTCAGAATATTTTATGAGTTAAGTATTAAGATAACATCAAGAAACAGAAACTGTCATACAACCAAAGGAATGTATACTCCCTCTGAACTAAATAAAACATTAAGAGCTAAAAAAAAGAAAAGAAGAAAAAAAAAGAAGCAAATACTATCTGTGGTTCTTAATGTGTTTTACTGCATGCAACAAAGAAGCAATGTCTCCGCTTATCTTATAGGCTAGATTAACCTTGATATCACAGTATAGCAAATGCAGCATTTTGTGGAATTACAACCTGAGAAAGTTGCATTGCTTCCTTCCTATGGCCATTTCTACATTTCAGTCATTATCTGAGTACTACAACCAATCTCCCCACTTGCTAATTCTTCAGTTTCTTGTATCACTACGAAATACCAAACGAATACTTCAAGTAGGTAAGAAGGTGTTTTTTCTTTTTTTTTTAATTTAATATGCTTTGCCAAATATGTGACAGCTTCCCTATTTATTACCAATATTATGGAAAAGGTAGTATCTTGTGGTAAAAAGAACTCTGAATTTCAAACTCTGGCTTGGCTACCAACTAGCCTTTTGCCTGTGAGTGAGTTACAATTTTTCTGCCTCCTAATAAAATAAGTTATATTATACCATCTCCATGATTCTATGATTCCACAAAGCAGCCACATTATTTCATTATTTATAAGGTTCATGATTTACACGAGTGAAAGATAGGGGCAAGACCAGGGGAAAAGTCAAGAAAAATGCAGATATTATTTTAAAAATATATAAATTCAAAGGATGCCAACACTCATATGATTCTATGGGACTGAAGAACTTATCAGTGTGAGAAGACAGGCACAACAAAATGTTATATTCAAACATAATGTGCTAACAAAAGAAGTTTATGGGCTTCCCTGGTGGTGCAGTGGCTGAGAGTCCGCCTGCCGATGCAGGGGACACGGATTTCCCGGTCTGGGAAGATCCCACATGCCGCGGAGCAGCTGGGCCCGTGAGCCATGGCCGCTGAGCCTGCGCGTCCGGAGCCTGTGCTCCGCAACGGGAGAGGCCACAACAGTGAGAGACCCGCGTACCGCAAAAAAAAAAAAAAAAAAAAAAAAGAAGTTTGTGTTTCTACTCCTTTCCTCTTTTATTCTAACTGGAAACCAATAGGTCATGGTCATGGTGAAAATAACCACTGCATATAATTGAGACTGGATATGTATGACATTGAGAGGAATGGCAAACAAAATTATTTGCAGGCTGTTATTGCCAGGGTGGAATTTTAAGCCAGCATTTCCATAAATTCTATAACTCTAAGCAAGTACTTTGTGCATAATGCGGAACTTGAGGAAAATAAGAAAGGCTTCTTTTCCTAAGTCTAGAAATGGTATTTTATGTGAATGACTGATTTCCAATGGGACTCTGAGAACAGAATTGTCCATTTTATTGTCTCTTCTTTTTGCTTGAAACCATATTAAATAAACATATATCAAATTTGAATAAGAATAGTAAATAGCAATTGTTTCCGTAGCTTTCTCCAGTGGCTGACACAGAAAACAGAATAAATTAACAATCAATAAATCATAACGAGGTCTTAGATTTTTATATTGCTTTTGGGAAATAATGGATTTTGAGCCTTTAATGACAAGAGATTATTTCTTGATGAATTGATAAATCTCTGAAAGATTTTAAAGCTGTTGTTAATAGGTGTTTAGCAGTAAAACTGTCACATGGCACAACATTGAAATCCAAATTAATTTGTCCCAGGAACTGAGAAACTGATTAATAAAATATAACATTATTTCCTACTGTCTTAGATTCACTGGAAAGTTATGATCTTTTGAGGTCATTCATTGTAATTTGTGCAGTGTCAGTAATATACAGCATGCTGAATTTGTATTCATACACAAATATATGTGTTATTTAGATACATATACACGTACACATAAAATATACTTAGGCATATAAATATATATGTTTGCATACAGAATGAAGAATAATGATAGCTAGGTAATTTGATCAAAACCATAGAATCACAATTATATTTTATTTTTGCCTTTTTCAACAAAATATACCCCAAAACATTCTATAGACTCATCCAGATTTTGTAACTATCTATATTAAAATATAAAAACAAATATATTTAAAAATATATGAAATTATTTTATAATGCAAGAGTGGAATTAATTTTAATTTTGAGACCAATGTAAAATATGAAATGGTTATTACTAAATATTAAGTGAATTTATATTATACCAAAAGGTATGGTACTTGGATTGCTTCTACTGGAAAGGGGCTCTATCATTTTTCTGTATTCTAAGACTTGACCATAGAGTTAGCCATAACCCTCCCAGCTGATCCCTCTCAGTGGACACCATGGGAGGAAAGAATGATGTGAATATTTAGTGCTTTGAGTAAAAATATATTAGTTGCCACTATGGAGAAGGTAACCAAGATGATATGTTCCACAGAAAGCCTACTTCAGTGTAACCACTCTAGGGAAGGAGGACCCATAGAGAATGGGAAGGAGCACTGTAAGTAAGTGTAAACTTCCTCCATTGCAAACATAGCTCCATTAGACAGAGACAGGAAATCACAAGAAGAGATATAACATCCAGGAGCAAGGCAACAATGTTCAGGGCCTTTCCTGATAAAGATGGAGAACTCCTTTCAGAACAAGGTACTCTCTCTGTGGCTCTGGGATTATCCAAGGTAGCGAGAAAGCCCTGATTGACTGAGATGGAACTACTTTCCCAATCCAGACATTTATGGTTTGAGACAGATTTAATTTGATTTAGACAAATCAAATTCAATTTAAATAACTCAATTGTGGAGAATTTCATGCTTGTTACACTAGGAGAATGGAATTTTGACAGAATGTTTTCCTGTATTTATCAAGATTTCATATAGCTTAAAAATTTGCTAGTGTAATTGCTCTAATTTAATGAGCACCTGCTTTGTGTCAGATGATATACACATATCTGCAACTCTCACCCTCCGTGCAGTACAGGAAACATCTTTGTTTTACGGAATTTCAGAGAATGTTCTGGTTATCTATTGCTACATAACAAATCACCCCAAAACTTAGTGGCTTAAAAAGATAGTCACTTTATTCTTTCTTTAAATTCTGTGATTTGAGAGTTTAGAGAGCTCTCAGCTAGATGGTTACAGCTTGGTTCTCTCATTCAATTGCTACTAAAAAATGGCTAAAGCTAAAATGATGGGATCTTCACACAGCAGAGCATGTCCAGGCACCAATTTCTCCTTACGCAATCTTAGAGTCTCTACTTGTGATTTCTTCAGTCAGTCTCTTAAGGTGGGCTAATTTAGGCTGCCTCACAACATGTCAACATGGCAATACAATCAAACTGCCTACATGGCAGCTAAAACCGTTGAGGGTGAGTATTCAAGCAAAAAGAAACTGCATTGCCTTTCTCTAGTGCTCAAAACCATCACAAAAGTACCCATTTTCAAGGGGAGGGGATGTAAATCCCTCTACTTGATGTGAGGAGTATAAAAGAATTATGGACATATTTTAAAAGTGTAACAGAAAGTACATGTAACATACAGAGAGCAGGTGGCAAACCCCAGGTCTTTAATAATCCTAGGCTCTTCCAAGCCAAGCATTTCTCCATTTCAGTGTCATCAAGTGAGACCAAAAGATAAAGTGAAAACTTTAAATGAGAACACCACTTAGTAATAAGTCCAATTGGAGCATTTTTCTTATTAAGTTAAAAAAAAAATTGCCAACAATCGTGTCAGCTGTAGAACTAACACAGCATTGCATAATCAAGTTGTGCCTTTGTTACCCAAAATAATATTTTACAAATTCAATACATATGCTCTGAATTACAGGGTAATTTATTAAACTTTTAACATAAAAGGTCTCAGAATACATTGTTCTTCTGTTCTTGCCATTGTCTGGTCCCTATTCTTTCCAGTTGTGCATTTGCTTTCCTGCTTCTTTTCAATCCCTAAAAGATGCAGCATTGAAACCATTCCTTTGTATTCTCTGTCTTTGTGATTAATGGCAGTTTAAGTTGGTACACATCCACAATAATGTAATAGAATTTAATTTTACTATAAATTTTTAAATTACAAAGGTGAAACAATAGAAGACTCCCTTTGTGGGAGAGTAATGTCAAGCAAATGAATGATTTCTCCACTGTAAAAATTAACTCAGCAATGAGTATGTGTCATGTCTTGGAAGAAACTGGCATGTGAGGCATTCAGGCATAATTTATGAACTTGTTGGTTCCTACCCATTGTACACTGACTACTCCCTCAGTCTCTACCTGCCCGATAGAATAGAACAATAACTTCAGCCTGGCCTCTGTTATTCCCTTACTTAACTACCATGCAGATAATTATTTGCATTGAAGATTTCTTTTGAGACTGTTAGTTTCTTTTATAGAGAAAGCATAGTAGTCATTTTTTGTTATAAACTTTATGATTCATTATTTGCAGCTTATTATGCCTCATTATATTTTTACCCATGATTTTTTATTCTTGAGAATTGGGTCTCTAGACTGTGAAGTGTTATTCATTTCATGTGAAACACAGAAATTTTATTCAACTAACAAAAACATAATTAAGACTACATGGACTATGAGGAAAATATGATATATAACCTTGTGCAAAATCTTTTTATTATGATGGCATGCAAAAATATGTATAAGTGTGTGTAACTAGTAAACATGATATGCAAATCTGAGTACAGTTTTCAGGAACACATCTACTAAAATGATGGACACCAAGAGTACTACTCACATTTCTCAAATAAAGACATAATTGCACAGACGACAGATAGGATTTTCCATAATATCACAGACAGTTTTAGGAAAAAGGACAACTCACAGTGAATATTTAATTTTAGTAATGATTGATTGACTCACAGGGGACATGACCCCATTTTAAAGATGGAAAACTGAAGATGAGGATTTCAGTTTATGATTAATATCAACATCTTTTGTGCTATTGGGTAAGGTCATGGAGAATGGCACATCTGCACAATTCAATTAACTTTTCCACCCCATGTGATTCTTACTGAGAGTGGAGAAAAGTAGAGGGGAGTAACTGTACACACCAATATAAACAGAAAATATGGAGGCAGTATGGAGACAAGCAAGAGACACACTTTAAAACATAGATTTATAGAAAAGTGCATCTTACTTTTTTTAAAGATTTTTTTCGATGTGGACCACTTTTAAAGTCTCTGTTGAATTTGTTACAATATTGCCTCTGTTCTATGCTTTAGTTTCTGGGTCACAAGGCATGTGAGATCCCATCTCCTCAACCAGGGATCGAACCCTCACTCCACCACATTGGAAGGCAAAGTCTCAACCACTGTACCACCAGGGAAGTCCCTGCACCTTACTTTAAAGTAAGCAAAGAGCCCTGAAATCAGAATGCTAGGTGGAATTATGAGTAATGGTACCCTTCCCTGCTCAGCAATAACAATTTGAGAAAGAAAGAGAGAGAGAAAAGGACTACAGCATTATTGCATAAAGGTTTACTAGAAACACTCGTGACTCTCCCAAAAACATATAACTAGTCGAGGACAGAATTGGAGAATAGCTGGGATGTATGACCTCTAGGCTTTTGTTCACGTTGCTTCATCATTCTTGCTTCTGTATTGGAGCCATTCCAATATCACACCCACAGGAAATAGGAAATGACAAAACAAGTAGATGATTCCTGAACATAAATGATTCTGTACACACAAACACCCATACACATACATGCACAGAGACATAGGCAGATACAGTTTTTATTAATTTTTTCAATTTTTCTGTCAATTTAAGTATTTATTGTATATTCTATACTAAATATATTTTGTATTTTCTAAACAGAAATACTGTGGCTGGATTTACATATCCCTTAACTAAACCATCTTTCTCAGCAGGGGCACAGTTATATTTGTCTTTTGATCAATAATATCTAGAATAGATACTGGCACATAGGAGAAGTTCAAGACAAAATAGCTACATTAAAGAATGACATATTTCCTAGTATTTATACTCAGGCATTGAATGCCACTAAGTATAGAATAATTTACAAAAATAAATTGCCACTGAAGGCAGAACCTGGGACATATGTCTGGGCAAGTTTTAGTGTCAGGGGCACTTGCCATCACTCTGCATCTCTCCTTGTTGTTTTGTTAAGTGCATTCTAATGGTTTAGCCACCCTGGATGAAATAGACGAAGGCACTGTCTAATACAATTATATAAGGAAGCATCGTCACACTAATTATTTATTACTGCAAGACAAATTCCCTCAGAATTAATTACCTCAGCTTAAAACAACAAATGCTTATTTTCTCACACATTTTCTAAGAGTCAAGAATCCAAGAGTGGCCTGGCTGGGTGAAACTCAGGATCTCTCCTGGTTGGACAAGGATGCTATCATCTGAAGTTTGACAAGTGCTGGAGGATTTGCTTCCAAGACGGTAATCCACATAGCTGTTAGCTTGAGGCCTCAGTGCCTTGCTCAGTACCTTCCATAGGCTGTTTGTTCTTGTACTTCTCCATAGACCTGCTTGAGTGTCCTCATGACATGGAAGCTGGCATCTAAGAAAGTGAGGAGAAAGACATTATGTCTTTTATGTAATAAACTTGGAAATCACACATTCTCTCTTCTGCTGCACTCTATTTGTTAAGAGAGAGACACTAAATATAGTCTACATTCAAGGGGACGGGAATTATGAAGAGTGCTTACAAAGGAGAGTATCAAGGAATCTTTGGATATATTTTTAAATAACCATAATAGGATCACAAATCTTTCCAAGTGTGACTCACATTGTATTATATGTAAATGTGTATATACACATATATTATATTAAGCACTTTTTAAAGAAGATAGTTTGCATTGTTATGAGAGGTAGTTAGAAATCTAAATGCAACTGTGATGCCCCACACCAGAAAGGATGCCAAGCACACTAAAAAAGAAAATATTGGCACAGAGGAGAAGACTGAGGAGAAGCTTGGAAGTAGGGCAGAGGAAAGGGAGGAGTCCATATTAATAATCATAATAATATATGCACATGTAATTGTACACATTAGCATACTACCTCAACTCCTACCCTGATTCCTGGTAACTGGATTTCAATGAGAGTTAGTGACCATCCCATACACATCATTATTCTCCAATTTATCTGCACACCAGAAGGAAGTGACAAAATACAAAAGACAAAATATGTTTTCCATGATTGCCAACCACTTACTGCATGTCCCTTTGTCCTTGCACCAGTTTCATAGATTGATTGCATGTGTCAGCATAACACTTATCACCCACATCTGTTGTGAACTGCAAGTTTGCCAATGACTATTATATATACAGGAGGCCATCAACCTGTAAAATATTTAAAATACACATGGTTTGTTTGATGAACCTTAAGTCTGAAATTGCCCTGTGAAACCCTCAACAAACACAAATATAATGTGTAGAATTTCCTGAACACATTGCTGCTTTCAAATGCTTTGTTTTTATTAAATATTTGCAGGATACTAGACAACCAGTGTCACCAAGTTAAAAATGATGTGCTTTTATGAGTCTATGAAAACACAAGCAGAATAATGTCAACCTTGGCAAATATGCAAATTTTTTTTAGTTGTGAATATCCTCCCAGTGTTCCTTGACAGAATTTGGGGAGTGAAATATTTTCATCGTTTTCACTTCACTGCTAAAACTTTGTAATTTACCATAGGTTTCCAGACTATTGCCGAGTTTTATTCCATAATTAGAGATGTGTGAGGCAGAACAAAAAGCAGTCTCATTCTCACTATATTGAATGTTTCCTGTGATGGGAAGTTCACCAAATTAACAGTCCCATTCTTTATCAACTATTAAAAGGAGTAATCCTTCTCACCACATTTTGAGGAGATGAGGACACAGTCAAAATTTAAGACTACCATAAAATACTTCATTATCTGCTTCTGTCAACCTAAGGGAAATTATGTAAATAATTTGAGTGAGATTAATCTTATTTCTTTTTCTTCTTTGCTTCTTGATTGTTCATGACTGATATGAGCACATGGGGCCCTTGCATCTTCTGCAGTCTTGTGCATTTGGCTGGGTTGTAGAGTCAGTACCAGCCTACCACCTATAATCAGTATGTAGAGGGATATGGTATGATGGACTACAGGTTGGAATTTGAGTCTGTAATAATTTGTTACAGGAGAATTAGGAACTATGAATCCAGCACAATACCCAGAATATATTCTCAAGGCTGGAAAATAGACAAGGTTGTAATCTAATTAATTTTTATTTGAGGGGATGCAGATGTTTTGGCTGATTTTACCATTTAGTGGTGAGATTATGTGACTTTGAAAAGATAATTAACCTCACTGCACTTCAAGTCCTCATCTGTAAATTACTTACTTCATGAGGTTGATGGGAGAATTAAATAGTCTTAAATTGCTTATCTTGCTCCTTGATGCCTGGTAAGCATGCAATAAATAGTGTGAGATGTAATTATTGTTCATTATTTTATTTTATTCAAAGTTACTAAGGATTAGGTTTACAAAGAAGAGTGGAGTGGCTAAACAATGACATTTAATCCTATGGTTGACCTTTATAGCTTTGAGTGATCTTAGATGTTATTTATTATTTTTACTCTTTAAATAAATCACCCCAAAGATTGATGTAACTTCAACACATTTGTATATATTCTAAGTGCAGTGCGACTCAAATGTTGGCCCATGGACTGGTGCAGTCCAAAGAAGTGTTTGTTACTGATACATAATGAAGTAACTATAGAAATTGAGAATAATTTTTAGAAATGTATACAGCAACCTGACCTTGCCATGTCATTCAAATATGTGATTAATGGACATGTCTTGTTGGACAGAGTATTTTGTAAAAGTATCCATTTGTGATAGGTTGGAAAGTAAATAAAACTGATCCCTTACCACAGAAATTTGAGAAGCATTACTCCAGAGTAGATCCAGCGTATTTCCAATGCCTTTCTCAGGGTGACCCGGAAACCTGCCCAAGTCTCTGTAAAGGGCTCAGAAATATATATGTGCCTGCTAAAGAAACAAAATAGAATCTCTAATTTTATTTAATCTTATTTTTTCAAAATTGTGAAGAAGGCAGAATTAAGGAGCCACTATTATAAGAATTCAATATGTCAAAGACGAATTACAGATATCAGTAATCTAACAGGCAAGCAAGAGACAAATGACCAGTTACTGTGTTCAGATTTTCATCAAAGTATGGGACAGGAATCCATCTAAAAATCAGTACCAGGATACGAATGAAGCTTGATGACAGCACAAAAGCCTTCTAAATTAGAGACTACTTGTTCCCTACCGTTTCCAAGATTTAGTATTAAAGAGTCAAAAGTCCTGAATCCGCAAAAGGAGAGAAATAGAAACACTTGATTAAAGTGGGAAAGTGAATTGGAAAGGATCTAGGAAATTCCTGAAAATTTGCTGTCAGGTCTGATGGATGTTAAAGTGCTGGGAGTCTAAGTAAAGCATTTGCTACCACTGTGCTTCTAAGGTGATGGGTGTTTTCAGCAAAAATGTGCACTTCACCTTAGCAAGTAAAAAATCAATTTTCTCTAGTATCCCCAAAGCATGCAATTCCTCTGTTCTTATAGCTCTTTTTAGATAGACTTCAATGGTCAATGCACGTTGTTCTTTCCAAGCACTAAATTAAAACTTGTTCTTTCTATGTTCAAAGCAATGATTTGAATGTTTTAGTAAGGAAAGTAGATATGAAAATTATGAATTAGGCAATATAAGTGGATTAAAACCATGAGTTATAGAGTCCTTATTTAGAGGATCCAGATGGAGATCATTCAATGTCTTTCCTGAAATGAAATTCTCAGGAACTAAATCTCCATCTTTACTTTAACTTAAGAAATCTAATTATACATTTCCCTATTTTTGAAAGACATATCTGCTTGGACTGCTTATCAACACCTCAAAGTCACATACATGTTTAGAACTAAACTCACCTTTCATACCAACCCTTTTGCCCTCCTGAATTTATCATTTGCCAAGGTGACATCACTATCTTCCATCCATTAGGCTTGGAAGTCTCAGAGCCAACTCTCAGAGACTCTCAGAGTCTCAAAGCCTCTTTCACCTTCTCTACCCATGTCACATCAGTCACTAAATCTTTCTAATCTTCCTTGGTCTACCCAACCTCTTCTTCCCACATCTGTTACAACAACCCTAGTTAAGACTCCTAACTCTCTGGACTACTGCATTTTTCTGTAGTAATGTTTCATTACCTTCTGCTGCCTCTATATAATAAGAAGACGATTTTCTAGTTTATGTGCATTTTGTGTGCTGAATGAATGTTTGGAATGTTTCATCATATTGAGACGATGGTTAGTCTGTGAGAGACTTTTAAGATGTTGCCAGGAATAGCTTTTACTAAAGACTGCAGTTTTCTGCAGTTGTGAAATTAATTCTCAGTACTAATGTCTCAGAGAAAATAGAAATGGAAACTGAGAAGGTGGGCAGTATGCAGTAAGAGTAGTGTACTTTCTCGTTCTCTGGAGCTTTCACTGTCTCTTGGAGCTCTCTGTGCTTGAGGGAGACAGATATTCAGATGGGAGCCATCCTGTAAGGGTATAAAGTGGAATCCACTGCAAGGCTGAGTGGAGCCAGGAAAGAAAAGTCCCTTGTAATAAATCACAAGCTGAACAGAATTAGAGTCATCTTGTAAACCAAAGCATACAGATTTTATTTGTATTTATTTATCTTGAGTTGTACTCTCTTCCTCAGTAAAACTAAGTATCAAGTTCTCAGGGAATGAGCTTGTGCCATTGCTGTGACTTTAAAGAGCAGCTATCAGAGAAGTGGCTGGCCCATTAGCAGGTGCAATTAATCCATAGGAAAGGAAGCTTTGAAGTTTACTGGGAATTTCTCCTTTCTTTACTGACCTTAGAACATCTATATTTTAATTTCATTAATTGAGGTAAATTTCCTTGCACATGCCTCCATGCAAAAACTTCAGATTACCTAGAGGAGTGATTTTCAAACTGTTCTGTGCAGTCTTAGAGTTCCATTGGTGTGACTTAGGGCCACTCGAGGAGAGGCTAAGAGGCAGGACTCTATCTTCTGATGTTGCTTTAATCAGTCTCTCTCTCTCTCTCTCTCTCTCTCCCCTTCTTTCTCTCTCCCTCTCTCTCTCTCTCCTCCACCTTTTTCTCTCCCATGGTTTGTGGCTCTACTTACACTTTCTTCTTTTGGAACTACAAGAAAACATAGCAAAAATAACAAAATACAAGTTTAAAAACCATTAACCAGGAGAGAAACAACCAAATTCTTTAGTCAGGCACTCATGGCTATAAATAACCTGAAGTAAATGCTCCTGGCTTATATTTTACTGGTTATCTCTTTTAATGGCAGAATCTTATTGTTTATATACTCTATAAAATCCTATGTAAACTGCACTATTCATTGCTGCCATACAGAGTTTTGATTTCCTGCCTCAGGTTTTGTTTACATTTCTCTTTTGCTTGATATGTTCTTCCGTCTAAACTTATTTCAGCTTTCCTGACCATCTCCATCCAGTGTTGTCTCTCTCTTATGTTTCTATAATGTTTTTTTCTTGACACTTTTCATAGATTCTCTTGCTCTTCGCATTAAAGGGCATGTTATGTAAAAGCATCTTTAAACTGTAAATCATTATTTTGATTTTTTTTTCTCTTTCTAACTTTAATCACTGTCAAATCTTGACTTTCAATTGTTACATATATCTGCCTCTTATTTGCTGTTTTTGTGTTGGAAGCAAATATATTTTCAATATGTATACTTCTGTGATAATCAAAAGTCTACTTTCAACATACATGAACTAATGTTTTTTTAATTTACCTGAAGCCTGTCATGTTTATCAGAGGTTGTAAGCATGTCAAATTGTGTTTATAAAGCCTAAAATAAAGCTAATCTGTACATGTGACCCTCAGTAATATTTGGAATGAAGGCATTATTGAATATACCATACAAATTAATACTACTAAATGACTTTTATTAGTTCTACACAGGAGGTATCTCTGCTATTCAAGGAAATAATTAGTTTTCAGTTCTGCCTTTGGTCAGGACATGTCTCTTCTTCTTAAAGGAGTTTTTTATATTCCTCTCATCACACAGGAAGTAGTTAACATTGATCCCACTGAAAGTACATGGTTATTACCACAGATACCTTAGATATAAAATATCCTGATCTGAGATCATCATATAGTAGATCATGGAGTTACTCATGGAGTTAAACAAGCAAGGCCTAAAAGTCATCCATGCTTGGCAATGAGGGCTCTGAAGCTAGAAGCCAATATTCCTTCACAGATGCATGGGACAAGATGATGAAGGATATAGAAGAGGACTCCCCACTTTTCAGAGAAAAACCCTTTCCAAACAGAATTCTTCCTAACTAGAGTATGCCCTTATCCACTTATTAAGAGTTATCTCAAATTCCTGGTGAGGGATAACAGACACCAGAATCTTCTGTATATCCTTTATTGGTAGCTGTAAATAATTTTAAATAGTAAATGCTCTAATTATAGGAATATTTATAGTCATAATTACAGTCACAGTTATAATTGCTGTGTATTTATAATTATGATTAAATTTATGATTATAGACACATTTATAATTCGTGTTAAACTTTCATCTCCATGTCAGATGATCTGTGAGTTTAACTACTGAATCCCCAGCATTGAGTTTAGCACCTAGAATATAGTAAATTGTGCACAAATATATGTTGAATGAAATTAAGTTTACCAAATATGAATTTAATTATCCTCACAATGAAATTTTGTCATTCTCTAAAATAGAGAGTCACTCTTGAGGCATTCAAAAAATATTGATGCCTAAGTAAAATAAATCCTGATTATTTTAGTTCTGAGGTTCTGGTTCTCCAAATGGACACAGCCAGATAAAAATGACCTAAATAAATAATATGGTCTTATTAAAATCTATAGTTTTGGGGATGCTACATTTTTGGCCTTAAAGTTTGGTTTTCCTTATACTAGTTTAGTGTGTCAGGTATCATTATAAACAGTTAAACGAACAAATCATAAGACTAATAATAAAAATATCAACATAATTATCATTTAATATTTATATACATTGTGGTTTCTCAGTGCATGACAACTCACAGACACAACCACATAAGCATATTTGCAATATTTTTAACTACTTAAATGAATTCATGCATATTTATGTGCCCATGGACAGAGTGAAAATTTTGCCCACCCATATTCCAAAGTTCTGGGTTAGGTAAGAAGACAACATGCCTCCTACGGGCAGTTCTACAACAAGATGCCTGGATATAGTTCCTGGGGCTTTCTTCTAACATATTTTTAAATTGTTTACAGAGTCATTTGGTGTGACACAGGGTAACATGTTGGAAGGAAATGCTGTGACTCCAGAAATCCAGGAGGGTATAAAATCAAGAACAGATACACAGAGTTTTGAAATAGGATATAGGAAATATGGTATAGGAAAGGGAGAATACCCTGAGTCAAAATCTCCCTTGGCATTCTGCCATCTTCATCCACCCTAATGTAAAAATTTAACTTTCTTTTACTCTGACACATTACAAACTGCCCAGCAGTACTCCCTAATACCTCAGGCATATGACTTCTCAATATATAGTATCCCTGATACATGAACAGTCTTATTTAATTCATTTATCAGGGATGAATCTCATTCCACAAACTTGGTGGTAACAAATAAACATCACATTATTTCACTCAAATCAGATAAATCTGACACTAGCACTTCATTCCAATGGGTTGTCTATGCTCAATAACTTTTAGAAATATTTCTTCCTTCCTGAAGTTCTGTATATGCCCCTAACTCACCAGAGCTGCTACTGATACCTTCCTCATCTTAAACAGCATAATCAAAGAGATATTCCTTGTTTAAGAAGCTATGCTGCTTCCATGATGAGCCTAAGCAAAAAATTATGATGCCACATCCAGGGCGTATCACAAATTTTCTCACACTTCCCAAGTTGTGCTTTCTCATCAGAGTCCTGGACCTGGCATATAGACCTCTTTGTTTACAGGATTTGAAGACATCATTTCCTACTGGGTCTCTGAAATATCCAACTATTATGTTTCTATTCTCTTTCTTTCCCTCTGTAAGCATAATCCCTGAGCACTGTCAGACACAACCACTCTCACAGGCAAGGATGCCAAAAGTGTCCATTGATCTTTTTGATAGGAAGAGAACTGTGCAAAAAAATACATACACATTAATGTTTCAGTAAATTATTTTTCCACATTGCAATTTATTATATTGATAGGTAGAATTGTTATTCCTTCTTTTCCTAGAAAAGAGGCAGCAAGAAATCTCAAGAACATGCAACATTCTTTAACCTGAACTTATTCATGAGAAAGGAAAAATGCAGTTTGCTGAGACTTTTTGTCTATCACAAAGCTTTAACCAAGAGAAAAATAAAACAAGTTGATAAACCAAGGGATTCAGCATTTACTACATTTTAGTTCTTCATTGATTCTAGTTAAGAATACTAGTTAGTAAACTAGTTAGGAATGATAAAAAGATGGAGCGAGAACAGACTCAAAAGCCTTCACCCATGTCTCAGAATATTTCTATACTGATAGTAATTCTTCACATAATTAACACCTGGTTTTATAGTACCAATATTGTTTTAAAAAGTTTTGTGTATACTATACTTCTTCTGTAATTTTTTTGTTGATGATAGTGTTAGAGCAAAAAAAAAAAGAATACTTTATTATCTTTAGACTTTATTATCTTTAGAGAGTACTGCTTAGTATGCAGCATGATGTAAATTCTAT
Organism: Pseudorca crassidens; assembly: GCF_039906515.1. NCBI lineage: Eukaryota > Metazoa > Chordata > Mammalia > Artiodactyla > Delphinidae > Pseudorca > Pseudorca crassidens. Next base: position 21,827,747 of record NC_090309.1, on the reverse strand, counting down.
TTTACTGGAGCAACTAACTAATAATATTTGTCAATTTATGATTGGAATGCAATTGACCTTGTGTTTTAACTTGGGCTATAGCTATAATAAGTGTCTCTATGCATTTATGAATTTGAGTATTTTCAGTTAACCAAATCATATTTAATTTCATCCTGGGATAGAGCTGTTGTTTGGCAACCTTTCCAGTGACAATGACAAACTGGAGAAACACAGCCAGCTACAAAATTGCCACTTACTAAACTCCTCGTCAATTCACTTCTGTGTTCTTTGAAAAGAATGATTTCATAGCCTTTTTTCTACAGCCTTAATGCCCTTTGTAAGATAAATACCCTACTGAATGGTCGTATTTGCTTTCTTTTGGCCCCAAAAATGCATAGTCAAAGAAATTATCCACCATACTTTCCTCACTGACATTAAATCTAATTTTGTGGCAAAGGAACATTGAAGATCAAATTGTGTGTGCTATTCATATAACTTGCATTATTTCAAAAGTCATTTTATTTCCCAAGGTCTTTAAGAGCAGTTATTTTGTCATTTATTTATTTATTCATTCATTTATTTTTGATTCATTCAACAAATATTTATTAGATACTTACTATATGCCAGGCATCATGCTCAACGTTGTAGATACAAAGATTAATGTCACAGTTGATGCTCTCAAAGAGTTTGCTGTCTATTATGATGGCAAATATAACTAAAGAATGACAAATACAGTGTAATTAGAGGGATGAGGGTAGAAGGTGGTAGCAGAAAGAGAATAAAAGTGTGATTAATTCTGTTAGGGCCTGAGGATAACAGGGAATGCTTTGTAGATAAAGATCCTCTCAAGTATGGTTTGAAGGATGAATTTTTAAAGCAGACTAGAATGAGGAGGAAACATTGGTATTAACAGATGAGTAATACAATTAGGGAGTTGTACATAGTTCTGAAAGCACTGGAAGAAAACATATTACTTACAAGTGCTGATAAATAATGTTGGAGAGATGAGCAAGTGAAGGATTTCATTATTTGTAAAGCTAAAGAATTTGAACATTGTCTTAGAGGAGATGGAAAACTATTGGAGAGTTTATTAACTAATGGAAGGGGGATGCATAATGTAATCTAATTTGTATTGTTAAAAGATTATCCTCATAACAGTGTGAAAGTTGTGACCGATACTAGATTCAGGAAGACCAGTGATCAA